>NC_133477.1:19904045-19936350 GCF_025370935.1 Choristoneura fumiferana | reverse complement strand
AGATAACTGAATAGACATAGAAAGGAATGAGTAAAAATATTTTTTTAAGTTAAACGGTTTTATTGAAAATAAAGACAATAATGATATAGCTACAACAATACAATACAATACAAAGACTCTTTATTGTACACCAGACATAGTAAACGATACAGAAAACAAATTATTAAAATTATTAAATTATTATTAGCTAATGTACTAAAAGCTAAAAAATAATTCGGTATGTCCTAGGTACCGTCCGTCATCGCACCGGTCTCTCCTCATCATTCTAAGACATTGATCACTTGATCATACAAAAAAGAATCGTTGGGCGTAGCGTAACCTGAGTAAATAAGCAAATAGCATTAATAATACATCGGTTGAGTTGATACAAATTTCAGCTTGACTTGATTGATTTTGGAAAGTCTGTCGTGTCGTATGTCGGCGCGCTGCCGCGCAAATTATATCGTACCTAGTTTTCGTGTCGTTGTCGTTTAAATATATTGAATTTTGTGTAAACTACGTGTGGACGCTCGAAGAAGGCTGATCCGTTGGAAGAAGTACTGTCCTTGCTGTATCTCAGTAGTTCTGCTGGTTAACGGTAACCTTGTCGGAGGTAAGTTCGAATGAGCCGAAGATCGAGGGAGCCTGTGCCAGCTAGGTACTACAGCTAAGATCTGCACCATCATCAGCAGACGTCTCGGTGAGTGCTTCAACCACAGGTCTCAGCCTCTATCCAGTTTTTTGCCACACTGTAGTTCGTATTTCTCGTCCTACAGTCCACTTAATTAAACCCCAATCATTTTGGTCTTTGGCTTCCCCGTAGCCCTCCAGTTACTTCTGTTAAAAGTGACCTGCATCTACCATGAACCCACGGCTTTAACCAGGGCATCCGTTCAATCTCGTTGGTGGAAGTCCTACGCTACGCTGGCGCTGCGCTCCATTCGACATCTTTTCAGCCCCAACGGCTATCTGTTCTCTGTGCTATGTCACTTGCCCATTGCCACTTCAATGAGCTTCGTTTGGCTATGTTGTGGAGTCTCGTTCTTCTACGTATCTCCTCATTTCTGATTCGATCCCGTAGAGAAATCCCGAGCATAGCTCTCTCCATAGCTCACTGAGCAACTCTGAGCCTATTAATAAAGCGTGGTGTTTCACTAAATACCACGTCTCGGATCCATTATGTTCTTACTGGCAACATGCACTGGTTAAAGACTTTCGTCTTAAGGCACTGAGGAATTTTAGATGAAAAGACGTTGCGGAGTTTCCCAAACGCTTTCCATCCGAGTTGGATTCGACGATTGACCTCCTTCTCGAAATTAGGCCTACCTAATTGGACGGTCTGAATGTCTAACCGCTTTTAACTTGGCTCACCCGCTATATCTATGGAATATCTGCATGGACCCTGAAGAGTGCCTCGCCGGCGAAATAAAACATGGCGGCCGAATATCTGAGAGAACAACACTTTATTTCTGATCGCCCTTTTTATTTTATTCGCGACGGTTTCTTACATATAATGGAGCTTCCTGATTTGGATCGTGATAGAGAGAAGGACGATCGAGACTTTTTTTTATAAACTTAAGGTTCTTAAATTCATCGGATTTTACAAGATTTTTAACTTACAATGTTAGATTCACTTCAAAGTGGTTATATATTTTCAGATCACGAGATACATCATTGCGCCTATTAGAAGATCAGGAAACTACGAATAATATAATGTAAATAAGTTTAAATGATATTATAACGGATAACTCACGTCTTAAACCGAGTTTAGCTCGACATGTTTGTATACGCGCAGCAGGGGGCTGAAGAGACCGAGGGGAGGAAACAGCTGACAGCGCGGGCGCCGGTCCGCCACCAGTCCGCGATCACTACTTAATTCTGTTAATTGTCGAGAGCAATACACCTATTGTTTAAAAAAGTATTTTATTGTCCATCGTGGACAATGTTTCGGGCTACGGGCTACGGGCGCGAGCAGCCCAATTTCTATCCTGCGACGAAAAAAGAGGGGTGTTATAAGTTTGTCTGTCTATCTATTACTAATCTACTATTTTAGTTTAGGCAACATTTAAGTTCATCTCCACTACCTTGACTACTCAATGCCATCCAACTTGCAATGTAACTGGATTCAGTTTAATTAAAACTTTGGCCAAATGAGTAGTATCCATTGAAATGTTAGCGAAGTGACGACTAAGATGAACGTTCGCACAACGCGATGTACAGTCAACACGACAGGCAACTTGTAGTAATTGGCTTAGAAATAATTAATTTAAACACATTTTTTAATTAAAGTTTTAGTTTTAGTTATTTTAATTTAATAGTAGTTTTAGTCCTATGGATATTTTGTATTTTCGTTATTTTCTTAATAAACAATTTTAAACACAAGTCAATATTTTTTTTACATGAAACTGATCCGTGATTGACCCCTATCTGACCTGATAAGAAGTGCAGATGAGGCCAAAAGTGTATCTCACTGGTTTCGTAATAGCCTCTCTATTTTATGTAGTACCAGAATGCCTGATGTTAGTACCTTTGTCGAGTTCTTTTTGTAAAAGCGTGTTATTTTTGGAGACTGTACATTTAGTGGGTTATACTTACCTACATTATCATCGAATCTAAACATCCTTTCTAAATTTGTAAGTAATTTATCCAACTACTAAAAGCAGGTCGAGTTTGATTTGCAAACAAATACAACAAACAAAAACAACTCACGTAATTATACACATAAAACCAGCAACATAGAAAAAGCTAATAAAAACAATTACAATCGAAAACTTAACTTGCAGCCCTAGGGACGAAACGGCGACACGTCAGTCCGGCGTTGGGCTGAGGGCATTACTAATGTAGCAGCTATTCCAGGTGATGACTGGCTCCCAGGGAGGCTAGGACAGCGGTCGTTGCTTTTTTGGTGGTGTCACGCTTACGACAACGTATTCAACCTTAAATACATCTGTATGTTTGTATTTACCTATGTAAATACTTTATTGTACATAAAACACACAAATAGTAGGAGGAGTTTGACCACAAACACTGTGACACGAGAATTTTATGTACTTATTTTACAGTGTGGAAAAATAAGTCAGGCCTGGAGGGAAACAACCTTAAATCCTTAAGTTGGGTAATTTTTTTTTATTCGACTGGACGGCAAACGATACGATGGATGGATTTTACTTAAAGGAGACATTAGTTAATAAGGTAAGGTAACTGCATTACGTACATAAAACACACAAATAATAAAAAAACAACAAAACAAAAAGGAGTACAAAGGCGCACTTATCCCTAAAAGGGATCTTTTTAAGCTAACCTAAGCTTTGAAAAGGAAACTTAAGACAGGCGAACAGTAATTTATGTACAGTGAGAAGAAAGGAATATACCTAAAAAATTAATAAATACACAAAATAAACAACAATTAGAATGACAAATAAACTTTCTTTACGCTGAACACGATACGCACTTACACATTTAATCATAAGGATGAAACGTCTTTCTATATTATAACAACTAGCTGTTTCCCGCGACTCCATCCGCAGAATTCGTTTATATCCCGCGGGAACTGTGCAATTTTACGGGATACCAACAATCTTATGTTCTTCCCCGGGACTCAAATAATAGACCCGGAGATGGTGACACAAAATATTAGATCATTTGTACCAGTATGGCGGTTCTACAGGGGTCTAATTACGGAATGACAAAAAAGAAAATGATGGTCATAGCGCTGGTACCGGCGGCCCAATCGCGTGGGCGTTAATCGAACGTGTTGGATAAATAACGAAATTCGAACGATTTGTTCCACAAAAGTGCTTGTTTTTTCCGATAGTCGATAAAAAAAGATGTAGGCGGTAGCGTCGTGCCATATTTTTCCGGTGTGACTTACAGCCCACCATACTGACGCGAATACATTAATTAAAAAAAACAATTCAGCCATTTGTACCAGGCTAATTTTTGCGCAGCTAACCATCGTTGAGTAGCCCTTCACGGAAATCACCTTGCCATACTTTTCCGATGGTTCCCAATGGCCGCCATACCGCCGCAAAGGAGTAAAATTTTTTTAGCCAGTCACGAAATACACCATGCCATACTTTTCTGGCGGTTCCAAATGGCCGCCATACCGCAGCAAAGGAGTAAATTTTTTTCGCTACATCTTTTTTTATCGACTATCGGAAAATACAAGCATTTTTGTGGAACAAATCGTTCGATTTTCGTTTTATCCGACACGTTCGATTAACGCCCACGCGATTGGGCCGCCGGTACCAGCGCTATGACCAGCATTTTCTTTTTTGTCATTTCGTAATTAGACCCCTGAAGAACCGCCATACTGATACACATGATCTAATATTTTGTGTCACCATCTTCGGGTCTATTATGTGTATACCAAATTCATCTAAATCGGTTCAGCGGTTTAGATGGGATAAGGTAGCAAACAAACAAGAGTTACAAACTTTTGCATTTATAATATTAGTGGGATGTTGTTTTTAGAATGTACCTACTACTCATTAGCGTTCATTTGGTATGCATATACAATACAATACAATACAATACAATAACTCTTTATTGCACACCAACACAGTAAGCAGTACAGAAAACACAGGTATATAAATAGGCGGCCTTATAGCTTCAGAGCGATCTCTTCGAGGCAACCCTTACAATGGACAGAAGTAAGGAATAAATTGTTACGATAGGTACAAAATATTTTTTTAAATCCCTCGCCATTTTTTTCGCAGACGCCATAATAAAATAAAATACAGTATTCAATGCAATAACCTTAACAGGAGCAATTATACTAGCCAGTAAATCTAGTAACGAGGATATATTACAGCTCTAGGGAGTTGACAGAACTCGCTAATAAAACTAGATTCATTTTCGCAACTTCGCCTCTGAAGTCTTTCATAACTTGGCACTTACGCTGAGTATTAAATGTAGATTTTCATTACATACTTATACATGAATCTTTTGACTAAACTGGTAATAATATTGTACCTAATTAGTAAAAATGCGATGTTGGTGAAAGAATTTGTCGGAGTGTACAGCTATTGCCCGCGAGTTCGAGTGCGAAAAATTTGTTTGGCTTTGTTTATTTATTCATTCAATATAATATCACATTATAATTTACATAAATCTCAAAAAATTAGAACGAAATCCCCCTCCTTCTTCCTCGCGCTCTAGGGGTAACTCAATTTTTTCGGGATAAAAGGTATCCTATTATTTATTCTGATCTTCTTAAATGATGTATGCAAACTTTCATGGCAATCGGTTGGATAATTAAGTCATGTAAGGGGAACAAAAAAATTCGCTTTCGCATTAATTATATTAATACTAGCTGTTACCTGCGACTCCGTCCGCGTAGAAGTATGAAAAATAGTTTTCGTCCTATTCTTAGACCTACCGAAAATACACAAAAAATTTCATAAAAATCGGTCGAGCCGTTTCGGAGGAGTTTGGCCACAAACACTGTGACACGAGAATTTTATGTACTTACTAGCTGTTGCCCGCGGCTTCGCCCCCGTTGTTTTTTTTTTCTGTATTTTCTTCCATAAAAACCTTCTCCTGACTGTAACGAAAACAACAAAAAAAGAATTAGCGAAATCGGATCAGTCGTTCCCGAGTTTTGCGCTTAGCAACACATTTTACGATTCATTTTTATTTATATAGATAGACTAGCTGTTGCCCGCGGCTTCGCCCCCGTTGTATTTTTTCTGTATTTTCTTCCATAATAACCTTCTCCAGGCAGTAACGAACACAACAAAAAAAGAGTTAGCAAAATCGGACCAGTGGTTCCCGAGTTTTGCGCTTAGCAACACATTTTACGATTCATTTTTATTTATATAGATTTTACAGTGTGGAAAAATAAGTCAGGCCCTGGAGGGAAACAACCTTAAATCCTTAAGTTGGGTATTTTTTTTTATTCGACTGGACGGCAAACGATACGATGGATGGATTTTACTTAAAGGAGACATTAGGTAATAAGGTAAGGTAACTGCATTCATTTTCTAAAACTCGCTTGCCTCGCCCGGGACTCGAACCAAATAAAAAATAAAATAATAAAATAAATATATTAGATGATGCGGTCCACTTCCAACCGATGTAACTGGAGGTCTATAGGGGAGGCCTATGTCCAACAGTGGACGTCCTACGGCTGAGATGATGATGATGATGTATATTATTTTGAACATGAAACTACCGTGAGACTCACTCATATTAAATGATATCTCACGTCGTAAACCGAGTTTAGTTTCGGGCTATTTCGTAGCCCTTCTTCTCAGGAGCACGCGACTCGGCGGCTGCCCGAAACAAGACGAGCATTTCATTTTCGAGCATCATTTAATATGATGTATATTAGTGTAGATAGGTGATTGTCATTGTTTAATGACACGTTAATAATGACTAGAAACAATTTACTCCAGCTCAATAAGGAAGGAAGGTTAAGGATACGTACTCCAACAAACCGCTAACCTGTCTAAACAAGTCACATTCTAAAACGTGCTGATAAACTATCCCGAAACTGCTAGCTTGGCGAAAATTGCCGATGATCAAAGTTAAATTCGAATATCAGTGTCTGACCAGTGTTAACTACGCTGGTTAAAGTTAGCGAAACAGTTAGCGCTACTTTTGCTGCGCTAAAGTGGACTGAAAGCAGGCAGAATAAGGGGTGGAGTTTTGCTTTTTTTAGATGTCTTTTTTTTAGGTTAGGCTTCGAAACAGGCGAGGAAATATAATTAATATAATGTTTTTAAATAAACTGTGTTTCTTGGGATGTGATTTTAGGGGCACGTATCTGAATATCGAAAATTGAAATATTGGTAGTTAAAATATCGACGGTCAAAACATGGAATCTAACTTAACCTACGCTACTTTCAATATTTTGACCATCGACTTTTTAACTTTCGATATTTTAATTGTCGATATTCCCGATTATACAATACAAATAGTACCTAGTTTACGTGACTGTTACATAATGCGTAATAATGTATAGTTACATCTACTTCTCGTTAGGTATATTAGAAACTATAAGTATACATACTATACAAAGACAAACTGAACATCAAAAATGGCGGTAAATGAACATTTTTGACATTTGTGATGTTCTCACGCACACGCAACTGTATTTTTTTTTAATTCGGGGACAAACAAGACTCCAACTCTCATGTCATTCGATATCACGCAACGTGCGAGATATGTCAAGATTGTTTGCAATTGACACCTCATTTGGAATAAAACATAATCCTGACTGATATTAGAATTAAGGTCGAATTGAAGAGAAGAAGTAGCAAAAAATCCCAATCGTTTTACAAGCTTTCATTTAACTTGCATTATTTGTAAATACGAGTAAGTAAGCTGTTTTCAAATCTTGCAAGTCTCATTTCGCCATTTTTAAATTGTCGGATTAACTTGAGAGAATAGGATGACAATAAAAGTACAGTCATCAAAAGGTCAAAACACACGTTTTGCTTATTAAATAGTCTTTTTAATTATCTTGGTAACATCGATCATTCATATTGAACGTGTTAACAACAACTTTGTGTGATTCTTCACGTTATACATTTTTACATTTTAATATATAAATTTGCGTGCCGGCAACCTGCACCGTTTTTTAGGGTTCCGGAGCCAAAATGGCAAAATCGGAACCCTTATAGTTTCGCCATGTCTGTCTGTCTGTCTGTCCGTCCGCGGCTTTGCTCAGGGACTATCAATGATAGAAAGCTGTAATTTTGCACGGATATATATGTAAACTATGCCGACAAAAAGGTACAATAAAAAATACGAAATCCTTCGAAAAATATTACTTAATTTTTTCGTAATGGCTACGGAAACCTATTTTAAGCATGTTCGACACGCTCATGGCCGGTTTTCTTTAAGTCACATTACTTACTTCAAGTATCTTTCGACAGTTTTCACAGAAATATGCCACGTTTGAGATACGTATGAATTAGTCCAAGATAGAAATAAATAAATAAATTTAGCAGCAAATCGCAGATTTATAATGTCGATTGGCATTTTTACAAATTGTAATTAAAACTCGACAACCTGAGCGCACCGCTCCGCGATGTCTCGGAGACAGCGCCATTCATACCTAACCTACTATACTACTCACGGCAAACCTTGATCCTTATGACACTGACAGTGACAGTTCATTAGTTCTACTTTTATATAAACTTGTAATGGGGTACTGTTACGCGAAATTGCTTAAAAGCAATGCTTGGAAGTCTAGCACGTCATAATTTGTAGAATTACTTATAATATTAAAAAAATAATATTACTAAATTATTATAGTTATTTATGTGGCTGGTGCATAATGAGAGGCATTAAAGTACGAGTGTGGTGATGGTCCATCAGTGGTGTAGCGGTATAGCACGCGGTACGGATTACCGAGGACCTGGGTTCGATTCCCAGTGATGGTCTTATTTTTCTGTTTTTTCTGTGCATCTATATTTCAGTTTGTATTTTCAATTTGACTTTGACTTTGACTTTGACTTTGACTTTGACTTTGACTGACTTTGACTTGACTTTGACTTTGACTTTGAATAATTATTATTATCTACATGCATGTCATAAGTTTTCTACAATATGTACAGATATGCATTGTTAAAAAAAGTATTACCGATACTTTAATGTAAACATTAAGATGCACCCGCAGATACCAGGTTTCTTAATAAAGGCCATTTGATAGTCGTTTCTGAACATATAATAGGGAAGTTATGATATGCATGTAGATAAAGTATTATTCGTAATCATCAGAAATAAACTCATCCAAACTTACACGGCAACGTATTGCTAAAGTTACTTCGTTAGGCTGTATCGACTAAGGAGGGGTATCGACACTGATGTCGATGACTACAGCAGGATGTAAGGAAACATCTTTTTGACAATAATGTTTATTTTCCTTAGACTAGACAATAATAAAACAAACGCTTTGAGTTATGATTAACTTTTCTATTTTAATCAGAATCTGATAGTGTAATGTTATCTGTCTGACTTTCGAAGTCTGATTCCGAGCTGCAATGATCTGTGTAATGGATTTACATAAAGTACCTACTGAACGCATAAATATAAGAATTTGAGAAACATTACCAGTGCATCCATCTTATTTTATTAAAATAATTTATATTAAATAACTCGGCTGAATTCAAGATAGTCTTTCCCCGCCCGGACAACACCGACATGGAAATACCGGCCCTGTTTTTTGTGTACACGCCCATAGAAACTGACAGGAGCTTCTATGGGCGTGTACACGAAAAACAGGGTCGGTATTTCCATCCCGGTATTATCCGAGCCGGGAAAGAGTGTCACCCGCATCACTATCAGAAACGTCAGTGAAACTGTCATAGAAATCAAGGTTCCCCGTGAGTAGTAAGAGTATAGCAGACCCTGCTCTAAAGTACCTTATCAAGTGCATGTGCACCGAATAGTCAATGCAATCACCCGCCAGTTTCGTACCCCGACCGACTGGCGGCCAATTAAAACTTCCACCAATTAGCGGGTGCCGGTGACATTGTGCAGACTGCGCGAGTTCGCACTGAACTATTCACCATTCCCAACTATAACTCAGCTTTTGTTATCTGCCGTTTTTAATGAATGGAAATTATAGGATGTTTGGTCCTGGTTTTGACGGAGTATAAAGAGCAGGCGTTTTCAACCTTTTGGTTTTAACCGCACACTTTTCATTCGTTAAAGTTCACGGCAGACCAGTAAAAAATAGCCAAATGCGAGTCGGACCGGCGCGCAGAGTATCTAAAGGGTTCGGTAGAGTATACGCATAATATGTATAACATATCGGACAACGGAGGCTTATTAATAGGGTCTCGTTGACACCTTTTGTACGAATCGCATACAATTCGCGGCGATCGCGGCACACCTGAAAATATACCGGCTTACCGGTTGAAAACCTCTGGCACAGAGGGAGCTGGAGATATCAATGAAGTTATAATTGCGAGAGAGTTGAATGGTTATGCCAGGTTTTTACTCCAATACCTAAATGATATCGACTAAGGAGCTTAACGTAGGTAACTTCGACTGCGTTTTCGTATGGGAATTGTTACCCGCGAGGAAGTTCTTGCCCGCGAATTTGTCTGTGAAGAGTTCGTTTTCGCGTGCCGGGATACACGGATCGGTAAGGGTACCGTAGAACGTCCACTGATGAAATGGACGGTTGACCTGGTTAAAGCCGCGGGTTCATGGTGGATGCAGGCCGCTTCCAATTGAAGCCACACTGGAGGTCTATGGGGGAGGCCAATGGCCAACAACTACACAACAACAATAACAACTACAGCTAACTATCGAAATATATTTTCGATTTTTGTGTTTATGTTCCATTTTGTATTTTATGCATAATAATTTCTTATTCAATAATTACCATTATATTTGTCACAGATTAAAAATATTATAACATCAAGAAATAAATCAGAGTTCACTTCTGAAGTAAGCTATCAGTAATTTCGACGCGTTACTTCGCCGGGGGTGTAACTCAGTGGTAGAGTGTCTGCTTCGCATGCTGAAAGTCCTGGGTTCAAATCCCAGCACCTCCAAACAATACTCTTTTGTTCATTCGTTTTAGTTTTTTAAATATATTTTTAAAATAAATGGTTCATCATTTTTACTTTAATCATTAATCTTTTTTTGTCTTTTTTGTTTTTTTTTTTATATTTTCGTATCTAAAAATGGAATATTGCAAACTTCTGAAGAAATTCATTTATATTCAGCGCCACACGCGCCGGGTGAACATCCTCTGATATCTTATCTCAAACTACATCGCAAATTAGACCTTAAGAAAAACTCACAAAGTATAATTTAAAATGCAGTTGTTTAAAAAAAAAAGTTCAGACTGAATTCGATTTTAAGTACTTGGAATACGGTCTTGTCTTGATTGTCGTGTGGGGTGTTATTAGTACAGTCAGACGAGACCTAGGTTTGTCTTTAAGAAAGTTTTGCAATTTTCTTAGTTTTAGAAACACGTTGAAGGAGAGTTGGCATTAACTTGGTTTCTGTCATAAACATTTTACTTGTAATATTTAGGTACCTTTTAAGTTTATGTTTAACCTTTTACACGTAACATAACTTATCAATTAAAAAAATCCGGCCAAATGTGAGTCACACTCGCGCACCGAGGGTTCCGTACATCTTTGAATATGCAGTCCGAATGGCAGTTCTCTACTACGCATACTTGCAAGTTGAAGTGGCAATGGGCGGGCCACATCGCTCGAAAAACAGATAACCGTTGGGGGAGAAAAATTCTCGAGTGGCGACCGCGAACCGGAAGACCAGGTGGATAGATGACATCGTGAGAGTTGCGGGAAACCGCTGGATGCAAGTGGCGAGCTGTCGTTCATTGTGGAGGCCTTTGTTCAGCAGTGGACGTCTACCGGCTGATGATGATTGACTACATTTAGTTGGTTGCAGGTAATAAGTTTTTGACTGTAATTTTTGTTGCCTTAACCAAACTACATTTCTATGCCAAATTACCACGGAGGAGTTCTGTCCAGCGGAGACGATCCTGGCCGGACCACCAGAACTTCACTACCAAGTTATTGTATCGACACCGGATTTACCTAAATATACCGATTTTCACGTCAATCAGCCCACTACATTTTTAAAAGCTTTATGGCGAAGGAAAAATCGTGAGGAAACCTGGACAGACCCGTTAAAAAATTCCCGGGCCCGCGTGGGAACTACAGCTCTCTTTCTGAGGAGCTCTGTGCTCAGTAGTACGTGGACTTATGGGCTGAGATGATGATGATGATAAGACCGTTCACTGTCCAGTCCCGATAGATCCCAGAAAAACGTTTCATGTAGGGTCTACATGAACAATTTATAGTTTTAAAACGTTGTCGTCCGTTACGTCGACGCGCGCGCCGCACCTGCCCGGAAACCGATTAAAATGATAAAGCGATGTTCGCTGCGCGTCCGAGAGTGCGCTTATGGCACTGGATGCGGCAAAGTATCTAACTGTAGATCACACCACCAACCAATGAGGGCTATCGCGTATGAATTTGCCACTAGAGGCGCTAGTGTAGCGTGAGGTCTCCGAAATGTCAAATCGCATAGTTTTTGGGTGAGCTACGCGGGTTTATTTATAATTAGAATAATTTTGTGAATATTTTGCAATATCTGAAATTAATTATGGCAAATATACGTTCCGGGGCAATGAATGTCTGTGTTTTGAGACAGTTTTGTCTTTCGGAAACCTTTGTCCTCCCTTTTTTCCGAACAAAACGGGGACTATGCAAGGCATGCTCGATATTTTTAAGGTACGGTTTTAAGGTGTATTAAATATAATTTTAATCTAAACTTTGTTTTCACGCCCGTAATAACAGACTTTGAAAGCCATACTTAAAAACCTCACGCAACAGTGCGCCATCTAGTGAGACAAAAAACGATAGCCCTCATTGACGTCGGTTCAACCAGGCGCGGATATAGCTCTCAAAAAACCGGTAAAGAGCGTGTCGGACACGCCCAAAATAGGATTCCGTAGCCATTAAGAAAAAATTAAGTAATAGTTTTCTAAGGAGTTTCGTCGGGCAGTGGCGCGAGCAGAGCGGCGGCGCGCAGTGCGCGTGTTGCAGCAGCCGCCGAGTCGCGTTGCGCCAAGAGGAAGGGCTACGGATTAGCCCGAAACGAGCAATTTTAGCGATCCCTTCAAATAGCGAACCTACTGTATTAAAAATAAAGTTGTGTTAAATACTTTTGATGTATACATATCATTTAATAATATTGTAAATCTGTTTAAAATTAAAATATATACCTCGTTGAGTTTCTTGCTGGATTTTTCTCAGCAGAGGTTTTTCCGAACCGGTGGTAGAATTTTTTTGACATTCATAAGTGCTTGTTATAGCCTAAATTGAATAAAGATATTTTGACTTTGACTTTTGACTTTGAAACATATCGGGCTAAACTCGATTTAAGACGTGAGCTATCCGGGTCAATATATTTAATATAAGATTAAAGATGCCGACTATTGGGACAGTGACAAGCACTCGTAAGTTTGCCTTGTAGGATAAAAAATCGTATATTCATCCAACCCCTTCCAGTTTTGCTCGCTCCGTGTCGCGATTTAATCTTTCATCCCGGTACATATTGCCTCTGTTGAAATTTTTCAAACGTCGCTGACAAATGCGCGGGCGCTGCGAATTACGATCTGTTGGTTTTTTAATTGCCGGACGCGGGTTTAGGGTTCCGCAATATGGTAGCGTCATCATCATCATCATACCAGCCCGGTATATTGTATTCCAATCCAATTTATGACAAGCGTATATATTAGACGCCATTAACTCGACCATAGACATTTAGTGATGTGAAAACCTAGAACCTATTGCAAAATAATTAATCTGTTCAGTAAATCCCTTATAGAATAGATCAATGTATTTTTGTATATTTTATTATTTACAATACTTGATTTAATTCCAAAGATTGTTTATTCAATTATAAAAGCAGTACCTAACTATTTTTTAATTTTAAGGAAAGTAAATAAAAATCGCTTATTCATCCGCGCATTAATCAATTTTTAAAATGACAAATTTTTCACCATCTCTACGCTAGTCTATGCTACTACAGATTTTACACATATTGCAATCAAGAAATAACGTCAGATTATGACGAAGTTTTATCAAATGAAAAATAAATTTAATATTGAAATCAAGTGAATTCTGGTAAAAAAAGTGATTAAGAAGACATCTAGTTAAAAAACACGAATTATAGATACATTTGTTATTGATTCGCTCCAGTGGGTATTTATACAAGAATTTTGATGAAATCGGTTTGTTTACACTTTTAATAAACTGGATAGGCATAACGTATAGGACGTCCCCGAAGAGCGAAAAATCACTAAGTCTTAGGTAACAAATTTTGAATTCGTTAGGTACCTAATGAGTTGTTTTAGTGAACTTTGTGAATAAAATAGTGCACGGTCATAGACATAACTGGATAATGGTAAAAATAACTAAAATGACTTAAACTAACCACTTTGGTGGACACTTCAATTTATAAGCATAAACAACAAAGTAATGATCTAATGATTTTACTAACTTTTTAAAATTGGATTTATGGCTCCTGTTGACATAACAATAAGTCTGAAAATTGCAGAAAAAAATGCAATATCGATGGCATTAAAAAGTCAATTTCAAGATTTTGGAACTTGGTAACTTTTTGCTCTACGAGAACGATATGTACATGTTCAAAGTACTATCTCATCATCACCATCACATCAGCCGGTGGCGCGCAGTGCGCGTGTTGCGGCAGCCGCCGAGTCGCGTTGCTCCTAGGAAGAAGGGCTACGATTTAGCTCGAAACATGTCGAGATAAACTCGATTTAGACGTGAGTTATACGTTACATTACAATATAATTTAATTCTAATTCAGTTAAAACTCCTGAAAAACATGACCAGGGGTATTCAGACGAGGGAACCCAACCACTTGCTAAAATATTCGGATAGAATTTGAAGACGCCTTGTTATTATCATCAGAGCAGGACGTCCACCAACGATATGGACGGATGACCTGGTTAAACCCACTCATGGTGGATGCAGCCCGCTTCCAACTGAAGCAACTGGAGGTCTATGGAAGACGCCTGTGTCCAATTGTGGACGTCTTACGGCTGATATGCTGCACTGCTGGATATAGGCCTCCCTTAATGAGCGCGATCGGATTCTGTCCTCGGCTCGACGAATCCAACTTCTACCAGCAGCCCTTCTACCTGGCCGGAGGGCGTCCTACACTAGGTTTGCCAAGACGCGTCTCCACTTAAGAACTCTTATACTCCAGCGGTGATGATGATAAGAAAGACTTTTTAACATGTAACTGCGTTGCTATTAAACTTAAACTCCAATATTGAACTCATAAAATATAGTAAATAAATTCCAATAAATCACATTGCAATTTTCGCTGTAGAATGAAATATCGCTTTCACGCGTAGCGTCGTCACATGGAAAGTTCTACGTTTCATTAGTGACCGATGAAAAGTTAACCTTAGTTGTTCGGGATTAGGTTGGAATTTGGGTAACGTTGGTTTAACTGTTGAACTTTGTAAGCTTGCATTGTTGGTATACATATGGTATAAGAATAATGATTCATTGATTGTTCCGGTAATGATTTTAATATGGCGCATGTACTAATAAGTCAGTATTTGTAACAGTATGGAGTTTTCGCTTTCGCTTTTTCGTTTTCGCTTCTTAGTAGGATCATACTAAGAACAGTGTAGTGGGTGTACCTTCAAGCGCAAGCTGAAGGATTACTTATTGACGCTCCAAAAATCCTTTCCCTATCCAGCACTTTGACATGCCAACCACATTGATATGCCGGCCTGATGTTTTTAAACAATCCATTTTTTTCTTCTTTCTTTTAATTATTGTTCGTTGTAATTTATTTATTTCTTGGTTTGTTATAGTTATTATTATTATTATTATTTTTTTCTCTTAAGTTTATTTGTGTATGTATAGATAAGTGGTTTATTTATTTATAATATTTGTGTATCGTTCCGTGAGTCATAGACGGTTCTGGCAGAGAATCAGCGCTACAGGCGTTTAACGCTTCAGCATAATGCTGAGTCAGCGACCGTTTCACTTTCGCGGGGACACACAACATTGTGTATTTAATATTTTCATGTTTTTCTGTATTTTTTTTTTATTTTGTTTGTGTTAATTTTGCTGTATATGTGTGTCTTCTGTGTAAGTGAATAAATGTCTTCTTTCTTTCTTTCTTTCTTATACTTGTTAGCCTTTTTACCCGACTGCCCGATGGAGGGTTATGTTTTTCGAGCGTATGTATGTATGTGGGTCCATTTGTCCATTTCTTTGGTCCTCACTGCAGCAACGGTTGGACGGATTTTAATAATGGGTATCATTGGATTCGTCGTAACTGTCGGAGCGACATAGGGTAGGTATATAATATTTCAATATGGCGGCTGCGAAAAAAAAATATGGCGGAGGAGTAAAAAAAATATTTTGTATTGTAACAATATACCGGTGGTAGATTTTTTTTGACATTCATAAGTGCTTGTTATAGCCTAAATTGAATAAAGATATTTTGAATTTGACTTTGACTTTGAATGTGGATATCAAATGTTATAATAATTTTAATCTACCATTTTTACAAAAATATCAAAAAAGTATGAAACCATTTAAATGACCCATTTATATCGTACCAGCTCAAAAATTCTTGGCTTAGGTACCATGAATTTAGGGTCCCGATTGTTGAACTTTAAAGCTACTTGACAGAGTTCTAGACCACTAGACTTATTTTCTTCCTTTTAGTTCTTTTTTGGTTTATAAGTTTAATACCTTTGTCTGTCTGTATGTGGCATCGTAGCTTTTAAACACGTGGACCAATTTCGATCCTTAACCTTGGCTTATATGAGAAAACGAATTTATTTTCTGTAGTTTCAAGATATGCTTTATTAAAATCAATTTAGTTGTTTTTGAGATATTACAATTTGAAATGACAATGTCGGATTTTTCCAACTTTTTTAAGTTGGTTAGGTTATTTTTTAATTAAAAACTGACTTAACCATAATGACTGACATAACAAACTTATTTTTAATTGGCTTATTTTTTACGTACCTACAGAACTCTCAGGGCGTAAGCGCGAATCGCACTTGGCTGCTTTATACCCGTCTGCCAGAAGGAGGGTTATGTTTTTAAAGCGTATATTTGTATATTTTCTTTGGTCCTCTCTGTTTTCAACACATGAAGCATGCATTATTACATTCATCAAAACCGCCTCGTGCTGAGGCACCGACTTCAAATTCATCATCATCATCATCATCATGTCAGCCGTTTGATGTCTACTGCTGAACATAAAAGGTGTTAATTAAATAACTGACCAGAAAGTAGTTTGCTCAGAATCGAGAGTAGAATCGATTACACTATGTTTTAAATTAGGTTGTGTTTGTGTTTTTAAATCCATTTGATATTGTGCCCAGTCTAAATGTTACAACTGCAACAGGCGCCAATTAAATATTTTAGCGAGGTTGCATACTATTTCTATAATTTAATACTGGCCGGTTTGCTGCCACTATGTGATTTTCTTCTAAAAACGTCAAAGCGCAACTGCAAAATACAAATCGTGAGAATCGTGTAGAGCTAGAAATGATGTAGAATTACTGACTTAGCAAAACACACGAATATCTTTTAAAATAAAGAAGGTATTCAAAAGTAAATTCAATCAACTAATTTAAAATGAAAAAATATTTTTGGGGTGTCTGAGGTTTTTAGTTATTTAATTGGATCGATCAACTTTTTCATGTACCTCGTTGCCATGGTTACGTCCCCTAGACAACTCTTTAAAACCACGAGTTTCTATATGTTTCCTGTGGTTAAAATTCATCAAGCTTACATTTTGACATAGTTACAAGCTCATTATTTTATGGACTATCTCTTAAGCACATTAGTCGCATATATTAAAGATTTTTTTTAAGAAACTCTGTCACTGTTGTCTGTTGGACAACGGGACTAAATAACAAACAAGAAAAAAATTATTGACCCGATTAACACCTTGTATAGGTCTCCCCCATACTGGTAGTGATAGAACTGGTAGAAAAATATTTTCATGTTTTTTTTCTATTTCGTTAAATTTTTATAAGATTTTTTTAATTTGTCACTGTCTCAAATGACGGTAGCGGAAGCTATCTGTGAATCTGTTTGCGCTCCATTACTATGACAGATAGGGCCTTCTAGCCAAGCGGTGCAAACCAACCCGTCGAGGTACAGGCGCGTACGCAAGTATTATGCTGCATTTACCCGCTTGCCAAGCTTCGACAAGCTTTCACAAGCACAAGCGTGTAAACGCCCCCGTTTGGATACGCTTGCGTGAGCTTGCCAGACCGTTCCAATGGTTGGCATCTTTAATATTATGTCATTAGCAATAGTGATGACTGCAGGGTGTCGTCTATTGGGCATCAGCGTGTCGAGCACTGGGACGTTTACCTTATACAGGTACTCACAAATATTTATCTGTATAGTTTTAAAGCTACTCGGCGCGTTTTTAACAATTCCTTTCCGTACATAAATTTAATCCCCACAAAATTCTATGTTCCAGAGTTACAACAAACGCTTCAACAACATTTAAAAACAAAAATGACCAGAAACTAAAATAAGCACTGATCTATATGCACCGCGCCTCCCACACGGGCTCGCTTTCCCAACCTCGTATTTAAACAAATCATGCCGTTCCAAATGCTTTTTTAACAGAAAGACACAAATCGAAAATACAAACTGAGACATGGATGCACAGAAAAACCAGAAAAAGAGACCAGCGCTGGGAATCGAACCCAGGTCCTCAGCAATCCGTGCTGCGTGCTATAACCCCTACACCACCGCTGGACAGGAATTTAGACACGAATTTTTCCTATGCATACATATCTCAGGTTGCTTATTTCTACTACGCTACTTATGCAGCAGCACTCATCATCATCATCATGATTTGATTGCTTAGTAGCGACATCTCTTGTCTGGGTGAGCGGTTTGGTTCCGAAATAATGTTGACGTCTCTCGATGAGAGCGAAACATAGATGTCGCTAGTGCTGCTGCATAAGTAGCGTAGTAGAAATAAGCAACCTGAGATATGTATGCATAGGAAAAATTCGTGTCTAAATTCCTGTCCAGCGGTGGTGTAGGGGTTATAGCACGCAGCACGGATTGCTGAGGACCTGGGTTCGATTCCCAGCGCTGGTCTCTTTTTCTGGTTTTTCTGTGCATCCATGTCTCAGTTTGTATTTTCGATATGGTTTCACGGGATACCCGTAAAAGTAACAAATTTGGAGTTGAAATAAAAAATACAAAAGACTCCAAATAACCAATCATGAAGAAAGACACAAAGTCTATACTCAAAGCAAGAGAAACAGTGAAAAGGAGCTAGATAAAATAAACTAGCCATGTGAAACCTCCGCATAGCGTAATAAATCATCGAAAATTATTTTAAACTTTACCACGTGTGTAACTAAAAGGAAATACGTGAAAATCACTAGCATTTTAATTTTGAACTTTATGGATGAGAGTTACGATTTACATTGAAATGAAAGTATTGAGAACTTTTTTACAGCCTGGGTTTTGACAATATTGCCAGCACGCCAATTGGCCAGTATGTAGATATCGGAGATAAAATATAATTTTAACGAGACAGCGCCTCTCAATTTGTCGTTAGTGCGTCCGTTTTAGGGGTCCCTAGTATGGTAGATAGGTTTTAAATTAGTTACGTCGTTCTTAGAAATTTTGTTGTTAGAATCGGTATAGTTTCGGAATACTTACTTAACAAAATACAATATTTTGAACGCTAATTTGCAGCTCAAATCTATCAAGAAAATTTTCACTGGTGATTTTGTACCCTAATTCTTTACAATTTATAGTAAAAAATAATTATATATTTAATATATTTAGAGTCTACTCGTGACCATGGCCACTTTAATGTGGTCGAAACGTCCAGATAAATATTACTCGTGTGTTAAGCGTGATAAGTCCCATTTGTGGTATTTTAATTATGAGTGAAATCACGAAAGGTACAACTATAAATTTACCAACTATTAATTTATTTAATTAGGTACAAATAATATATTTGTTATAATTTTGTTTACACACTCTAGGCTGAGCGAGCTAACGCGAAGCGCGAGCGAAGCGTCTCCGTTTCAGTTCGACCAAAAATGGTTCCCTACCAAATCTCCACCGGATGTTCGGCTGTTCTTTGAGCACGTTTTGTGAGCAGATTCGTTAATTATATTCACTTTTTATTTTTTATTCTAAATCGCAGAACTCGCGTTCTCGTCTACCAATTTTGTTAGCATCAAAATTTGACAAAAATTTACAAAAAAATAAACTCTTCTGCTCAATTGTTTCTCCGACTGTACCAGCATGACTGATTCTCGCCGGGGCAGCGAATTAACGCTAAGCTTGATTTGTTCGCGGATCACTCATAGATTTAACAAGTTATTGATTATTCCTGCTTATTTAACTGAACAGTAACAAATAGGCCTTGAGAGAAAGGCAAAGGCAGATCGTCGAAGAAATTAGCATGCGGTTCGAATTCACATCATCAAACTCGAATAACATATTATGTTCTATCTCTCTTCGACCTATGTGTATGAAGGGAAAGTATCTTAAATATTGTAGGTAAAGAGTTTTAATGGAAGAAGACTGCATTTTGATTTCTAACACGCACTGCATTCAAAGAGAATACAGTTTTTTTGTTTAAATAAATTCTTAGAAGCACGGCAAAGGCATTTTTTTTTTTAATTATAAATGTTAATTTTATGGTATTCCTTTTATTTCCAAAATGCTACGCTATTAAAAAAATATCCTTATGATCGAGTCTTTTGATCGATATCGTAAAATTACAGTTGTTTTTTACTATTTCGCGGGTTCGATTCCAAAAGTAAAAGTTCAGAAATCTTTGAATGCAATTCAAATTGTTTTCAAAATCAAAATAAAATCTTTCAGTCAAATTTTCAATCTCAAATATTTAAGATATTTCCCTCTACGTGGCATAGCCTTGGGACACAATTTATAATACAATATGTACTACTCTTTTTATTCACATACAATCCACAGGTAGTAGTTCACACGTCGCAAGGAATGAAGGGAGAAGTGAAAAATAAAATGAAAATGATCCATCTCGGGTTGGATTTAGGCGCAAAGGTAAACTGGAAAAAACTATGACAAAACAAAAGGTGAGTTTGATCTCGAGCCGGGGTGTCAGGAGCTGAGGTTAGGGACGCGAGGCGTGAGCTGAAAGCGGGACAGAATATCCTTTTCACAGTTCTGTAGGCAAAATTATACTTTTGGAGTTTCTTTGCGCGATAGAATCCGGAATCCGAAATTACATACATACATAAAAATCACGCCTGTATTCCCAAATGGGGTAGGCAGAGCACACGAAACGTTACCGCTTCGGAGCCACTTTTAGCAATTTTAGGTTTTAAGTTTGACAAAAACGGTACAATAGTGAATCCGAAATTTATCTTCCTTAATTCGCGAGATAAACAAAGCCACCAATAGAGTTAACTAAAAAAATGTAAGTCGAAATGGCGATGAGCGGGCAACTAATGGCGCATCTAGGGTTATTTTCCAGAAGAGGGCTTGGCCTGGATTTTTGTGTGAAGATATCATATTATAGAATTTTGAATCTGTAGCCCAATATCTCGGGGTGGGCACTAGACCGTAGTGGGGTGGGCAAGGCTCACCCGGCCTCCTCTCTACGAGTATATACGCCCATGCGGGCAACATCGCTCGTAGAACAGATAACCGTTAACGGAAAGCTCCTCCTTAAATGGCGTCTAGGTACCGGAAGATGAGGCGTGCTTCTCTTTAGGTGGACTGATTTAGTCACGAGAGTTGCGAGCAATGCAAGGTGCGAGTTGTTGTTCATTGTATATAGGTAGCGTTTCTTAACATTGGGTGATGATGATGTTGATATAGTCTAAACTGCTTTTTTTATTAGGTTTTTATTTTAAAATAATTATACAGATACTAATATGGTCAAGTATCGACCGATTCTATGTTTTTTACGGGCTTTAATACCAAAATAATTACATAATTACTAGTTTTTACGTACGGAACTGGAGAGCCGTAAATCAATATAGAAGGATAGTATCAGGTTGGATTTAGGTGCTCTAGCAAATATTATCATAAGTTCTGCAGCCCCGCTCGTCCCCCCTGCCTCGCGCCTGTCACCATCAGTAATTCCCCTCACGTCTCCACGTGTCGTCCGCACCGCTGATATCTGTTGTCACGGACTTACAGAATTAAGGCGCTGACGCCAGCTCGAATCTCTGCCGACGTGCCAACTGCTTGTGTTATCTGTAAATAGAGGGGCATGGAAGAAAGTAAACAGAGGAGTTTGGGAAAAGCTAAAACTTCAATTATAAAAAACTGATTCGCAAGAAGATACTACTTTTCATGGCAATATTGTTACTAAGTATAAAAGGTTCCAATCACAATACCTAAATTTCATTTGTTCGTAGTATCTCCATAAGAACCTAATTTTCACTTAAAGTGTAGCTTTGCGTTTTAGATTCCAGTTACAATGCTTAAACTTAAGTTTCACTTAACCCTACCTTTACTTTAATGTTTTTTTTTTCAGAATTAGGTAATTAACTTAGGGTTTTTTATTCAGAATCATTAGCACTAGGTATTGATAAAACTGTCTCTAATTTTTGTGTCACTTTTGTGACTTTTTACACATAGCTTATATGGGTCGTTACAAAACGGACACATAAAAATTGCATGGACATCTTTTTTCTTCGTGAAAATCAATAGTGAAAAGTGAAATAGTGAAAAAAAGTAAAGTTGCATTTATAGTGAAAATGACCTATATAACTGAATTACGCTGGTTTTAGAGTCACGCTGAACGTTAGCGCTGGTCGTTAGCGTCCGCTCGGCTCGCCACTAGAACGCTGGTTGAAGCCTGAGGTGTATGATCCTACAACTCTGTCTACCTGTCTGTTACATCCTCACGCTTATACCACTGGACTCATTTAGATGAAATTTGGTATCAAGCTCGTTTAAGATCCTGGGAAGTACGTCAGATAGTTTTTAACCCAGAAAATGGTGCAGTTCCCATGGGATAGTGATAAATGGATTCGTGGCAGATGAAGTCGCAGGTAAAAGTTTAAGTACCTGTATACATTTGCAAAGTAATCCAATGGTGTGTGTAGATCCCAATGCGTACTGAATCCGCGTGACGGTCTTGGTAGTAGTTAGTAGTGACGTCATGATCCAGCGGACAGAAATATTTACTATCCTTTTTAGGGTTCCGGAGCCAAAATGGGTCCGCGGCTTTTCTCAGGGACTATCAATGCTAGAAAGCTGTAATTTTGCACGGATATATATGTAGACTATGCCAACAAAATGGTATAATTAAAAATTAAAAAAAAAATTTTTTTAGGGTATCTCCCATAGATATAATGTGGGGTATCGTTAGATAGGTCTTTTAAAACCATTAGGGTTAACTGATACGGTTTTTCGATTCAGTGATGTTTTGCGAAATATTCAACTTTAAAGTGCAAATTTTCATTAAAATCGAATCCCCCTCTAAAATCTAAACCGGTGGGTGGAAAAATAAAAAAAAAATCAGGATGGTAGTAAGTATATCAATCTTTCAAGGAAAACTATAACGGCTAAGTTTGCTTGAGAATTATTAGTAGTTAAAGAGTAAATAGCAGCCTAAGGTATAAAATATACCTAAACTTGGAAGATTCCGTAAAAAATACGAAATCCTTAGAAAAATATTACTTAATTTTTTCATAATGGCTACGGAACCCTATTTCGCGCGTCTTCGACACGCTTTTGGCCGGTTTTTGTTAGACTGCACTGATATGTTTTGTAAGGGACTTATAGAATCGAGACGCTGACGCTAGCGGGAATCTCTACCAACGGCTTAAGCGCGGCCGGTCTGTTGTGTTTGTAAATAATGGGGACATACATTGTTAGCGGGTAGATTCACCCGGCGAAGCGGAAGCTTCATGTTGGAAAAAGAAATAATATAAAGGTTGAATTTGAGAGGAAATAAAACATCAGCCACCGAGAAAAACTGATTGGTACTTGCGGAAAGGGTTTTAGTTCTAGGTCCAAAGGTTTGGGCTGGTCGTTGATGAGTCAGTGAGTCAGGTCTTCTCTTTTTTCTCTTTCTTGCTCTCTCTCTCTCTCTCTCTCTCTCTCTCTCTCTCTCTCTCTCTCTCTCTCTCTCTCTCTTTAATACTTACGGTATTATGAAGTATTTACGCATTACTTCTACATAGACGGTTCAGCAGTCGGAACATTACACTGAAAAAAAAAAGGTTAATTGAACTAGTTTGGCTACTTGACGTTTGGCCAAAAAATACTAATTAGGAACCAAAATAATGGTAATATTGCAAAACTGTTTTTTTTTTCATGGGATACTTCACATCAAATTGACCTAGTCCCAAACTTAGCAAAGCTTGTACTATGGATACTAGGATAAACATATTTATATAGATAAATACATTCTTAAATATATATTAAACATCCAAGACCCGAGAATAATCATTCGTATTATTCATACAACCTCAAGCTTTTTAGTCAGGTATTCTAAACACTTGGACATCCGACCGTCCAAAATTTTGTAACACATCACCTAAATTTTAGCTACTTGTAGGCCATAGTTTTGTAGTCACTCAAGTTATGTTACAAGCAACAAATATTTTTGTTACTGTAAGCAAATTTTTTTTTCAGGCTGGAACTTTTTGAACCAGATTTCGCGATTTTAATAGATCCCCTCTGCTTCACAGTTGTCTTACCAAGACGAATCTAACGACGCACGATTTATCAAAAATGGATTGCTCCATTGATTACTTACGAGGGAACTAGTAATGGATGTACAGTCACCTGCAATAATATGTGCCACAGCGGATCGTGAAAGAATATCGACTCGTCCTACGGCCCTAGAAATAGAGTCGTATCAGATGCACGCTTTGTAGATTCACCGCAGGCCGGTAAAAACAAGATATTATATTATGATTGGTTTTTTGGTCTTTTTTTTTATTTTTATTTCAACTCCAAATTTGTTACTTTTACGGGTATCCCGTGAAGCCATATCGAAAATACAAACTGAGACATGGATGCACAGAAAAACTAGAAAAAGAGACCAGCACTGGGAATCGAACCCAGGTCCTCAGCATTCCGTGCTGCGTACTTTAACCCCTATACCACTGCTGGACAGGAATCTAGACACGAATTTTTCCTAGGCATACATATCTCAGGTTGCTTATTTCTACTTTGCTACTTAAGCTGCAGCACTAGCGACATCTATGTGGCGTCGACAGACGTCACGCTCTTTCGCAACCAACCGCTCACCCAGACAAGAGATGTCGCTACTAAGCAATAAAATTATGATTGGTTTTTTGGAAGTTTTAATATATAGACCCTATATTACAGACTACTTACTTCATAAGATAATAGGAAGTATCTTCTTTAACTGAGTATCTTACCAGAGGATTTGAGACGAGATACCTCGCTGTCTCTGTATCGTTCCTGTTATCCTGGTCACATACAACTCGATCGGGTTCCCCGTGATTGGTATTCTGGAACGGGATACAAGTTTTCCCATTTCCCCTGATTAGAAGACAGGTTAAAGGGTTCCCCGCAGAGAAAGTTGTATGGTGTTTGCTTCTATGTATATTGACGACATGGTTATTGGAAAAAGGAGATTACTGTCAAGCTTATACTTTTGGATATTAAAATATAAATGAAACACTGGGCTAGTGCATAGCGGGTCATTTGCAGTGATATATATATATATAAACCAAATAAATATAATTCTAATGTATAGGTGTGACAGATTTTCTTTGAAATGCTTACGATTCTCTCAATTCTCTTGACAGAGTGGTCGTTATCATTGGTTGTGGATCAATAGTAAAACTTAAAGAAGATTTTCTTCCGATACGATATTTGGGCATAGACTACACGGGCATTTGCCATCTCAGCAGAGAATCATACAATTTTAATGATATTGTTTTATAATTGTTACGTCCAGTGTGATAATGTTTCCGTCAGTTTATAAAATAAATAAACAGTATCCTATGAAAACTTGATAATTCTGGCACGTAGCGCCACGGGGCGATACGGCTTTGTTTTTATCAAAATTGTTGAATTATTTATTTTTAACACAATTTATAAGCACAATTTATTGTTGAATCTGTTGCAAAATACAGTGTTACCTAAGACGTAATATAAAATTAGTGTTTAAAGAAAGAAAGAAAGAAAGAAAATACATTTATTCACAACACAAGACACAACAATAGTATTAAGTACAAATAGACAACACGTAGGAAAGTATGTCTCATTGCGGTTGTGAATCGGACACTGGCTCAGCATAATGCTGAAGCGTTAATAATAAACACCCCAGCGCTGATTTTCAGCCAGCACCGTTGGTGACCCTCGGACCGCTACAAAGATATACTACACAGTTTTATTACTATACATAAGACTACATAAATAGAAAATTTGTAAACAATGAAACATATTAATTATTTTATGGCTTTGAAAGACATTAACATTAGTACATAAACATAATTATTATAACTATTATACACTCACTTGCCAAATATACAACACCGTTAGGTACGCGAGCTAAAAGGGAAACATGAAATTAACAACCGAAACAAAAAGAAGTTTTGTGTAATAGTGCTGGAAGGGAGAGGAATGAATGGAATTATAGCTTTTGAAATGCCAACAAATAGCCTTTAAGCTTTCGCCCAAAGGTGTACCTGCTAGTCACTCCGAGTATAGGAGGAGGTGTGTCAGCTGTATGGGAGGTGTTTCTTGCTCAGTTAATGCTGGATAATATAATAATGTATTAACTCTTTCGTTGAAATAAGTCAGAAAAGAAATGTACTTTCTATACATTATTGAAATAAGAAATCATGAACTAATTTAATTTAATTCGGACTAATTTCAACAAAAGAGTTAATGCATTATATTACCCAGCATTAACTGAGCACGAAACACTAATTTTGTATGTTGTCAAAAAACAATAAAAATAAGTTATTTTGACGCTTTGCGACCCTTTTTAGCACAGCACGCTTCCATCCTCACCATTTAAAATCTAAATGATTTAGGATCTTAATTTTAGATGGTCCTCTACTGTGCGTTTTTCCAGAATTTTCCTGCCTCGCACAGTAAAACTCTGGAATGAACTGTCGCCTGCAGTATGCCCGGACTCCTACCTAAAAGGTCGGCAACGCACTTTTCACTCTTCTGGTGTAGCACGTGTCCATGGGCGACGGTAATCGCTTACAATCAGGCGATCCGTTTACTCGTTTCTCCTTATTCCATAAAAAAACAGCGTCTTATTTTTTTGTTTAATTGGCAAAAGAAAAAAAAACAAGTCCAATATTTTCCTATAATCTAACTTACGGACTAATATCAGGAAACCAACCAAAGAGGGCTAAAAGACAAGCGATATTTCGCGTGTCTTTTAGCCAAGCGGTCACAGCGGAAGACCAGCGTTGGCCTCTACGGCCAACACTATGCTGAGCTGAGACCGCTTCGCCATTTCGCAAATACCTACAACTTAATGTTTTTTTGTTTTGTTTTGTCATCATCATCATCATCATGTCAGCCGAAAGACGTCCACTGCTGGACATAGGCCTCCCCCAAGGCTCTCCACTCAGACCGGTCTTGTGCTTTCCGCATCCACCGCGATCCCGCGATCTTAACCAAGTCGTCGCTCCATCTTGTTGGAGGCCTACCGACAGCCGGTCCGCGGACGCCATTCGAGAACCTTTGCTTTTTTGTTTTGTGTTTTTGTGTAATTTGCGAGTTGCGAAATAAATTGTCTCTTATTGTCTCATTTCCAATTCTATCACGCGCAACATTGGTACCAAAAATATCATAGAACTATTCAGAGGAGGTAACCTTTTCTTGCACCGTCTACTGCTAAAGTCGACGCTAACCGCGTCCCGCTCTCCGATAATCCGGGTCACGGATAAACGCTGGAGATTTACCGCCTGCTGTTTATTCAATAATCACTAACATATCGCGTTGCAATAGCACACGTGTTGATGACAGTAGACCCATTTCATATTTCGGAGCGGGCGAGCTGTTCAGAAATATCACAGCATGTTTAAGAACATAGTCAAGACATTAGAAGTTCATATTGTTGATTTCAAATGTCAGTTCATGATGGCGGCATTATATAGTTTTAGGCAATAAATGACCAGAGGCCATATTGCCTAACGTTGAAGCTCGCGATCGCAATCAAATGACAGTTTTTGTGTGCGAAAGCGATCGCGAGTGTCAGGAACGTTACGCTATACGGCCTCTGGTCTTCTCTCAGAATGAGAGGTCATGGGTTGTTATTTTGAACTTCACTCACACTATGATTGGTTTTTTTTGGAGTCTATTTGTAGTTTTTTATTTCAACTCCAAATTTGTTACTTTTACGGGTATCCCGTGAAACCATATCGAAATACAAACTGAGACATGGATGCAAAGAAAAACCAGAAAAAGAGACCAGCGCTGGGAATCGAACCCAGGTCCTTAGCAATCCGTGCTGCGTGCTATAACCCCTACACCACCGCTGGACAGGAATCTAGACACGATTTTTCCTATGCATACCACTCACACCATTAAATTGTTTCGCAGGTGCAGGCTTGATAACGATGTTTTCCTTCACCGCAAAACTCTCGGTTAATCCAATCCTTCTAATATTATAAATGAGAAACTTTGTGAGTGCGTGTGTTTGTTACACCTTCATGATAATACGGCTGGACGGATTTTGATTAAATATGTTAATGAAGATAGCTGGAAATGTGAAAAAAAAACAAAGGCTACTTTTTATCCCGATGTTCCCTTGGGATCGGGATAAAATATGTCGAAATCATAAGTTGAAATTTAGACAAAAGGGTTATGACATTTGGTACATTTATTTTACGCACACCTTAGTGCAATTCACGATGTAATGTGTAAATAAATGTGTAATGTGATAATGGAATAGCAAATGGCATGTTTTTTCGAAACATTTAAGTTTAGAAGCTCAGAATTTAATATATTTTTAACCTCTTCACCGCCAGAGTCATCCACTCGTAACAGCCAATGGAATGCCACACAAGCCACGGCCATCTAGGTATACAATTAATCGTTCTGCAATTGAATTCAAAATCAAGTTGAATTGTCGCTGGTTTTTCTGTGGCGTACAGAGCACGTCGCTTCGTTTGTTTTGTGTCGGTGAAGAGGTTCACAACTATATTTATTTTAAATCTAATAGACAGCAGTAAGTTAAAATCTGTGTGCTACGCCCAACATATCAAGTTGCTATCAAAAAATACGCTAGGAAAAGATCATCTCCGAGAAAATATATTGACAAAAATTGTTTTCTGGCTCAGATAAATATGTCGCTCGGTCGCTTGCAGCATCCATCAAAATTGTGCGAGTCACCGAGGGAATCTGTCTTCTGCCAGCGAGGTGGGAAGAGGACGATGTCACTGGAAATTAGCTGTTATAGGCTAGGTCTGTAATGTGAGGTCTAGTATCGCTCGTACAAAAGTAATAAATCAAAGTCAAAGTCAAGATCAAAATTCCGCGTCTCATGCTCGGAGAGTTCGTGTATATACTAGATGTAGGCTGTATAAAATGTCATCTTACACGTATGATCTATTCATCATCATCATCCCAGCCTATATACGTCCCACTGCTGGGCACAGGCCTCCTCTCAGAACAAGAGGGCTTGGGCCATAGTTCCCACGCGGGCCCAGTGCGGATTGGGAACTTCACACACACCATTGAATTGCTTCGCAGGTTTGTGCAGGTTTCCTCACGATGATTTCCTTCACCGCATAGCACGTGGTAAATTTCAAATGTAATTCCGCACATGAATTTCGAAAAACTCAGAGGTACGAGCCGGGGTTTGAACCCACGACCCTCTGCTTGAGAGGCGATAGGTCAAACCACTAGGTCACCACGGCTATGATCACGGGTATGATCTATTGAGTAAAGTAAAATCTTAGGTTCAAACTTTGCGGATATTAGTAGAAATCTGATTCAGTAGTCCATTGATTAGATCAACTGGCTTTATTTTAGAGTCAAATCCATACATTGTATTATAAAAACGTTCAGAATAACAGCATAAAAACTTAATTTCCAATGCCACTTTTTTCGATAGCGTCCTGCTCTGCCAATACCACCAAATCTTTGCGAGCCACAGATTATCAATGCAATGTTCTCATCCTACTAATCCTACTATCCTACTAATATTAAAAATGTGAAAGTTTCTGAGTGAGTGAGTATGTTTGTTACTTCTTCACGCTGAAACGGTTGGACGGATTTGGATGAAATTTGGCAAAAAGTTAGTTTATAACCTGGTATAAATACATAGGATACATTTTATCCCGATGTTCCCACGGGATAGGAATAAAATCTCGAACTAATAACCGTTGGGTTTAGAGTCATGAAATTTGGTATGTAGATAGCTGGACATCTGGAATAACACATAGGCTATTTCTTATCCCGATATTCCTACGGGATAGGGATAAAATCTTGAAATAACAACCGCTGGGCTTAGAGTCATGAAATTTGGCATGGGTGTTTTAATTTAACGTCAATGTAAACCACGATGTAATTTTAGGGAATTCCCACGAGAATTTAATAAAATCCCGGTATTTCAATTCAACTGCTGTATCTATAATGACTTATGCGTGCGATGCGAATAAATGAAATGATGGTAATTTCAAAAGGTAAGGTTGGGTAAAAATGAAGTTGGCTCTTTCAAAACATGTCTACCCACCCACCTTCCCTACTTATAAATTCGGAAAACTATTTATTGTACCTCAGTATCACACTGGTAGGGGAATGCAGTCCTTCACAGCTCAATGTAATGCAATGCCATGCCCAATGTTTTGCTACAAGTGAATCATCTTGCCTCATCCAACTATGCGTACCGCAGCTACTCTAACGACGCTGCACGCCACGCTCCATCAACGAGCCATTATTGCTGCAGCCAACACCAGCACCCAATGTTAGGAGACATATCACAGCACCCGTGAAATCAACGATCCACAGTCATCTTAGAGCAACGCGGGCTTCCTACGGAACGGATTCGCCGCGTTCCCCTCTGTCAAAGTACAAACCCAACTGGGCATACGAATTTTATAACACAAGACCCCGCACTACAAGGTTGGATGAGAAAAAAAAATCACACCCCCACTTTACGTCTATGGGAAGTACTCTAAAAATAATAGTTTTTGATTTTTTTATTGTACCATTTTGTCGGCATAGTTTACATATATATTCGAGCAAAATTACAGCTTTCTAGCATTGATAGTCCCTGAGCAAACCCGCGGACGGACAGACAGACGGACAGACATGGTGAAACTATAAGGGTTCCGTTTTTGCCATTGTGGCTACGGAACCCTAAAAACGCATTCAAATCGGTCCATTCGTTTAAGAGCTACGTTGCCAAAGACAGACACACAGACACACAAACGGTCAAACTTATAACACCTTTTGCGTCAGGGGTTAAAAACGGGTATCAGTACTGTCAGGTTTAATAGTCTATTAAATTGACGCTCAAACTTCTAGACTAGAGTGAGCTATATCGATGTTTTCGAACAGATTTTAGAACTTCGAAGCTCCTATGACGTTCTGTGCACTCCATTAGCAGGATTACCATAACTCTGTCATAGTTAAAGTTACCTGGACAGCACATAATTTAGGAGCTTTCGAGTGTTTGAAGTTTCAGTAGTTATAAGTTCAAATGTTTGACTCGTCCTTTCATGACGGGTCGGGGAACTTGACAATATCCGTTGCATGCTTTTTGCATGTTATAGAAAATACAATACAATACAATAACTCTTTATTGCATACCAACACATTAAGCAGTACAGAAGACACAGGTATATACATAGAGATTTTCTAAGCTAAGCAATAGGCGGCCTTTATCACTTCAGAGCGATATCTTCCAGCCAACCTTTACAGTGAACAGAAGTCATCATCATCATCATCATCATTCCAGCCTATATACGTCCCACTGCTGGGCACAGGCCTCTTCTCAGAACAAGAGGCTGGGCCATAGTTCCCCACGCGGCCCAGTGCGGATTGGGAACTTCGCACGCACCATTGAATCGCTTCGAAGGTTTGTGCAGGTTTCCTCACGATGTTTTCCTTCACCGCAAAGCTCATGGTAATTTTCAAATGTAATTCCGCACATGAATTTCGAAAAACTCAGTGGTGCGAGCCGGGGTTCGAACCCACGAACCTCTGCTTGAGAGGCGATAGGTCAAACCCACTAGGCCACCACGGCTTCCGAATACAATACAATACAATAACTCTTTATTGCATACCAACACAGTAAGCAGTACAGAAGACACAGGTATATACATAGAGATTTTCTAAGCTAAGCAATAGGCGGTCTTATCGCTTCAGAGCGATATCTTCCAGCCAACCTTTACAATGGACAGAAGTAAGGAATACATTTTAGCAGGTGTTGCAATTTACAGTAGATTAATCCTAATTAATCTTGTTCTCCATTAAACAGCATAGCCATTGGTCCAAAGATAGTGCTACAAATTAAAATGAAAATAAATATACCTAAAGTAAATTTTCCCGCGGCAAGTCCGGGGCGATTTATTTACGAGTATTACGCCTAACCCCCAGACAAAGGATACTCAAATTGAATTAAACTAAATAGGAAAGAAATAAATTTTCTTAAACATAAATATTAACCGACTTCATAATGTGACTAAGGTATAAATTAATCGCAAAAATCGGCCAAGTGTGAGACGGACTTGCGCACGAAGGATTCCGCACCATTATCTACACAACATTAGACATTTAGCAAAAAACGACAAAAACACTTGTTGTATGGGAGCCCCTTATATATTTATTTTATTCTGTTTTTAGTAGAT
>NC_133477.1:19778244-19903945 GCF_025370935.1 Choristoneura fumiferana | reverse complement strand
GAGTCTTTTGATCGATAGCGTAAAATTACAGGTGTTTTTTTAACCATTTCGCGGGTTCGATTCCAAAAGTAAAAGTTCAGAAATCTTTGAATGCAATTCAAATTGTTTTCAAAATCAAAATAAAATCTTTCAGTCAAATTTTCAATCTCAAATATTTAAGATATTTCCCTCTACGTGGCATAGCCTTGGGACACAATTTATAATACAATATGTACTACTCTTTTTATTCACATACAATCCACAGGTAGTAGTTCACACGTCGCAAGAAATGAAGGGAGAAGTGAAAAATAAAATGAAAATGATCCATCTCGGGTTGGATTTAGGCGCAAAGGTAAACTGGAAAAAACTATGACAAAACAAAAGGTGAGTTTGATCTCGAGCCGGGGTGTCAGGAGCTGAGGTTAGGGACGCGAGGCGTGAGCTGAAAGCGGGACAGAATATCCTTTTCACTGTTCTGTAGGCAAAATTATACTGTTGGAGTTTCTTTGCGCGATAGAATCCGGAATCCGAAATATATCTTCCTTAATTCGCGAGATAAACAAAGCCACCAATAGAGTTAACTAAAAAAATGTAAGTCGAAATGGCGATGAGCGGGCAACTAATGGCGCATCTAGGGTTATTTTCCAGAAGAGGGCTTGGCCTGGATTTTTGTGTGAAGATATCATATTATAGAATTTTGAATCTGTAGCCCAATATCTCGGGGTGGGCACTAGACCGTAGTGGGGTGGGCAAGGCCCACCCGGCCTCCCCTCTACGAGTATATACGCCCATGCGGGCAACATCGCTCGTAGAACAGATAACCGTTAAGGGAAAGCTCCTCCTTAAATGGCGTCTAGGTACCGGAAGATGACGCGTGCTTCTCTTTAGGTGGACTGATTTAGTCACGAGAGTTGCGAGCAATGCAAGGTGCGAGTTGTTGTTCATTGTATATAAGTAGCGTTTCTTAACATTGGGTGATGATGATGTTGATATAGTCTAAACTGCTTTTTTTATTAGGTTTTTATTTTAAAATAATTATACAGATACTAATATGGTCAAGTATCGAACGATTCTGTTTTTTACTGGCTTTAATACCAAAATAATTACATAATTACCAGTTTTTACGTACGGAAATGGAGAGCCGTAAATCAATATAGAAGGATAGTATCAGGTTGGATTTAGGTGCTCTAGCAAATATATAAGTTCTGCAGCCCCGCTCGTCCCCCCTGCCTCGCGCCTGTCACCATCAGTAATTCCCCTCACGTCTCCACGTGTCGTCCGCACCGCTGATATCTGTTGTCACGGACTTACAGAATTAAGGCGCTGACGCCAGCTCGAATCTCTGCCGACGTGCCAACTGCTTGTGTTATCTGTAAATAGAGGGGCATGGAAGAAAGTAAACAGAGGAGTTTGGGAAAAGCTAAAACTTCAATTATAAAAAACTGATTCGCAAGAAGATACTACTTTTCATGGCATATTGTTACTAAGTATAAAAAGGTTCAAATCAAAATACCTAAATTTCATTTGTTCGTAGTATCTCCATAAGAACCTAATTTTCACTTAAAGTGTAGCTTTGCGTTTTAGATTCCAGTTACAATGCTTAAACTTAAGTTTCACTTAACCCTTCCTTTAGGTACTTTAATGTTTTTTTTTTCAGAATTAGGTAATTAACTTAGGGTTTTTTATTCAGAATCATTAGCACTAGGTATTAATAAAACTGTCTCTAATTTTTGTGTTACTTTTGTGACTTTTTACACATAGCTTATATGGGTCGTTACAAAATGGACACATAAAAATTGCATGGACATCTTTTTTCTTCGTGAAAATCAAGTGAAAAGTGAAATAGTGAAAAAAGTAAAGTTGCATTTATAGTGAAAATGACCTATAACTGAATTACGCTAGTTTTTTAGTCACGCTGAACGTTAGCGCTGGTCGTTAGCGTCCGCTCGGCTCGCCACTAGAACGCTGGTTGAAGCCTGAGGTGTATGATCCTACAACTCTGTCTACCTGTCTGTTACTTCCTCACGCTTATACCACTGGACTCATTTAGATGAAATTTGGTATCAAGCTCGCTTAAGATCCTGGGAAGTACGTCAGATAGTTTTCAACCCAGAAAATGGTGCAGTTCCCATGGGATAGTGATAAATGGATTCGTGGCAGATGAAGTCGCAGGTAAAAGTTTAAGTACCTGTATACATTTGCAAAGTAATCCAATGGTGTCTGTAGATCCCAATACGTACTGAACCCGCGTGACGGTCTTGGTAGTAGTTAGTAGTGACGTCATGATCCAGCGGACAGAAATCTTTACTATCCTTTTTAGGGTTCCGGAGCCAAAATGGGTCCGCGGCTTTTCTCAGGGACTATCAATGCTAGAAAGCTGTAATTTTGCACGGATATATATATGTAGACTATGCCAACAAAATGGTATAATTAAAAATTCAAAAAAAAAAATTTTTAGGGTACCTCCCATAGACGTAAAGTGGGGGTGATTTTTTTTTCGTATCCAAACCTATAATGTGGGGTATCGTTAGATAGGTCTTTTAAAGCCATTAGGGGTTTGCTGATACGATTTTTCGATTCAGTGATGTGTTTGCGAAATATTCAACTTTAAAGTGCAAATTTTCATTAAAATCGAATCCCCCTCTAAAATCTAAACCGGTGGGTGGAAAAATTAAAAAAATTCAGGATGGTAGTAAGTATATCAATCTTTCAAGGAAAACTATAACGGCTAAGTTTGCTTGAGAATTATTAGTAGTTAAAGAGTAAATAGCAGCCTAAGGTATAAAATATACCTAAACTTGGAAGATTCCGTAAAAAATACGAAATCCTTAGAAAAATATTACTTAATTTTTTTCATAATGGCTACGGAACCCTATTTCGCGCGTCTCCGACACGCTTTTGGCCGGTTTTTGTTAGACTGCACTGATATCTTTTGTAAGGGACTTATAGAATCGAGACGCTGACGCTAGCGGGAATCTCTACCAACGGCTTAAGCGCGGCCGGTCTGTTGTGTTTGTAAATAATGGGGACATACATTGTTAGCGGGTAGATTCACCCGGCGAAGCGGAAGCTTCATGTTGGAAAAAGAAATAATATAAAGGTTGAATTTGAGAGGAAATAAAACATCAGCCACCGAGAAAAACTGATTGGTACTTGCGGAAAGGGTTTTAGTTCTAGGTCCAAAGGTTTGGGCTGGTCGTTGATGAGTCAGTGAGTCAGGTCTTCTCTTTTTTCTCTTTCTTGCTCTCTCTCTCTCTCTTTAATACTTACGGTATTATGAAGTATTTACGCATTATTTCTACATAGAGGGTCAGCAGTCGGAACATTACACTAAAAAAAAAAGGATAACTGAATTAGTTTGGCTACTTGACGTTTAGCCAAATAATACTAATTAGGAACCAAAATTATGCTAATATTGCAAAACTGTTTTTTTTCCTTGGGACACTTCACACCAAATTGACCTAGTCCCAAACTAAGTAAAGCTTGTACTATGGATACTTATATGTATAGATAAATACATACTTAAATACATATTAAACATCCAAGACCCGAGAACGAACATTCGTATTATTCATACAATATATCGAACCCAGGACCTCAAGCTTTTTAGTCAGGTACTCTAACCACTTGGCCATCCGACCGTCCACCTAAATTTTAGCTACTAGTAGGCCATAGTTTTATAGTCACTCAAGTTATGTTACAAGCAACAAATATTTTTGTTACTGTAAGCAAATTTTTTTCTCAGGCTTGAACTTTTTGTACCAGATTTCGCGATTTTAATAGATCCCCACTGTTTCACAGTTGTGTTACCAAGACGAATCTAACGACGCAAGATTTATCAAAAATGGATTGCCCCATTGATTACTTACGAGGGAACTAGTAATGGATGTACAGTCACCTGCAATAATATGTGCCACAGCGGATCGTGAAAGAATATCGACTCGTCCTACGGCCCTAGAAATAGAGTCGTATCAGATGCACGCTTTGTAGATTCATCGCAGGCCGGTAAAAACAAGGGCGCTAAAAAGCACATTTTAATATATTAAAATGCGCCTTTTGGCGCCCTATATTATATTACGATTGGTTTTTTGGCCTTTTTTGTTTTTTTTGTTTTTTCATTTTTTTTTATTTTTATTTCAACTCCAAATTTGTTACTTTTACGGGTATCCCGTGAAGCCATATCGAAAATACAAACTGAGACATGGATGCACAGAAAAACCAGAAAAAGAGACCAGCACTGGGAATCGAACCCAGGTCCTCAGCATTCCGTGCTGCGTACTTTAACCCCTACACCACTGCTGGTCAGGAATCTAGACACGATTTTTCCTATGCATACATATCTCAGGTTGGTTATTTCTACTTTGCTACTTAAGCAGCAGCACTAGCGACATCTATGTGGCGTCGACAGACGTCACGCTCTTTCGGAACCAACCGCTCACCCAGACAAGAGATGTCGCTACTAAGCAATCAAATTATGATTGTTTTTTTGGAAGTTTTAATATATAGACCCTATATTACAGACTACTTACTTCATAAGATAATAGGAAGTATCTTCTTTAACTGAGTATCTTACCAGAGGATTTGAGACGAGATACCTCGGTGTTTCTGTATCGTTCCTGTTATCCTGGTCACATACAACTCGATCGGGTTCCCGTGATTGGTATTCTGGAACGGGATACAAGTTTTCCCATTTCCCCTGATTAGAAGACAGGTTAAAGAGTTCCCGCAGAGAAAGTTGTATGGCGTTTGCTTCTTTGTATATTGACGACATGGTTATTGGAAAAGGAGATTACTGTCAATATACTTTTGGATATTAAAATATAAATGAAACACTGGGCTAGTGCATAGCGGGTCATTTGCAGTGATATATATAAACCAAATAAATATAATTCTAATGTATAGGTGTGACAGATTTTCTTTGAAATGCTTACGATTCTCTCAATTCTCTTGACAGAGTGGTCGTTATCATTGGTTGTGGATCAATAGTAAAACTTAAAGACGATTTTCTTCCTATATTTGGGCATAGACTACACGGGCATTTGCCATCTCAGCAGAGAATTATACAATTTTTATGATATTGTTTTATAATTATTATGTCCAGTGTGATAATGTTTCCGTCAGTTTATAAAATAAATAAACAGTATCCTATGAAAACTTGATAATTCTGGCACGTAGCGCCACGGGGCGATACGGCTTTGTTTTTATCAGAATTTGTTGAATGAAATATTACTTATTTTTAACAGAATTTATAAGCATAAATGTTGAATCTGTAGCAAAATACAGAGTGTTACCTAAGACGTAATACAGAATTAGTGTTTCGTGCTCAGTTAATGCTGGGTAATATAATAATGCATTAACTCTTTTGTTGAAATAAGTCAGAAAAAAATTGTAGTTTCTATACATTATTGAAATAAGAAATCATGAACTAATTTAATTCGGACTAATTTCAACAAAAGAGTTAATGCATTATATTACCCAGCATTAACTGAGCACGAAACACTAATTTTGTATTATGTCTTATAAAACAGCCTGTATGTATAACTAGTTTGTTTAAAGTTAGTATAAAAAAAGTTTAGTCTATGCCAAACACTTTTCATTAGTATTTTAAGAAAGCCATGATAATTTGGTCGTGGTAGCTTTTTGCCTTTATTTAATTTTAAATGGTGACATTTAAAATCTAAATGATTTAGGATCTAAATTTTAGATGGTCCTCTACTGTGCGTTTTTCCAGAATTTTCCTGCCTCGCACAGTAAAACTCTGGAATGAACTGTCGCCTGTAGTATGCCCGGACTCCTACCTAAAAGGTCGGCAACGCACTTTTGACTCTTCTGTTGTAGTTGTGTTTTTGTTTTGTTTTGTCATCATCATCATCATAATCATGTCAGCCGAAAGACGTCCACTGCTGGACATAGGCATCCCCCAAGGCTCTCCACTCAGACCGGTCTTGTGCTTTCCGCATTCACCGCGATCCCGCGATCTTAACCAAGTCGTCGCTCCATCTTGTTGGAGGCCTACCGACAGCTCGTCTCCCGGTCCGCGGACGCCATTCGAGAACCTTTGCTTTTTTGTTTTGTGTTTTTGTGTAATTTGCGAGTTGCGAAATAAATTGTCTCTTATTGTCTCATTTCCAATTCTATCACGCGCAGCATTCGTACCAAAAATATCATAGAACTACTCAGAGGTAACCTTTCTTGCATCGTCTACTGCTAAAGTCGACGCTAACCGCGTCCCGCTCTCCGATAATCCGGCGTCACGGATAAACGCTGGAGATTTACCGCCTGCTGTTTATTCAATAATCACTAACATATCGCGTTGCAATAGCACACGTGTTGATGACAGTAGAGCCATTTGATATTTCGGAGCGGGCGAGCTGTTCAGAAATATCACAGCATGCACTATGTTTAAGAACATAGTCAAGACATTAGAAGTTCATATTGTTGGTTTCAAATGTCAGTTCATGCGGCATTGTGACGACCGGATGGCTAAGTGGTTAGAGAACCTGACTACGAAGCTTGAGGTCCTGGGTTCGAATCCCGGCCGGGGCAGATATTTGTGTGAATAACACGAATGTTTGTTCTCGGGTCTTGGATGTTTAATATGTATTTAAGTATGTATTTATCTATATAAGTATGTTTATACGTTGCCTAGTATCCATAGTACAAGCTTTGCTTAGTTTCGACTAGGTCAATTGGTGTCAAGTGTCCCATGATATTTATTTATTTATTTATTATATAGTTTTAGGCAATAAATGACCAGAGGCCATATTGCCTAACGTTGAAATGACAGTTTTTGTATGCGAAAGCGATCGCGACTGTCAGAAACGTTAGGCTATACGGCCTCTGGTCTTCTCTCAGAAAGCGAGGTCATGGGTTGTTATTTTGAACTTCACTCACACCATTAAATTGTTTCGCAGGTGCAGGCTTGACAACGATGTTTTCCTTCACCGCAAAACTCTCGGTTAATCCAATCCTTCTAATATTATAAATGCGAAACTTTGTGAGTGCGTATGTTTGTTACACCTTCATGATAATACGGCTGGACGGATTTTGATTAAATATGGTAATAAAGATAGCTGGAAATGTGAAAAAAAACAAAGGCTACTTTTTATCCCGATGTTCCCTTGGGATCGGGATAAAATATGTCGAAATCATAAGTTGAAATTTAGACAAAAGGGTTATGACATTTGGTACATTTATTTTACGCACACCTTAGTGCAATTCACGATGTAGATAATGGAATAGCAAATGGCATGTTTTTTCGAAACATTTAAGTTTAGAAGCTCAGAATTTAATATATTTTTAACCTCTTCACCGCCAGAGTCATCCACTCGTAACAGCCAATGGAATGCCACACAAGCCACGGCCATCTAGGTATACAATTAATCGTTCTGCAATTGAATTCAAAATCAAGTTGAATTGTCGCTGGTTTTTCTGTGGCGTACAGAGCACGTCGCTTCGTTTGTTTTGTGTCGGTGAAGAGGTTCACAACTATATTTATTTTAAATCTAATAGACAGCAGTAAGTTAAAATCTGTGTGCTACGCCCAACATATCAAGTTGCTATCAAAAAATACGCTAGGAAAAGATCATCTCCGAGAAAATATATTGACAAAAATTGTTTTCTGGCTCAGATAAATATGTCGCTCGGTCGCTTGCAGCATCCATCAAAATTGTGCGAGTCACCGAGGGAATCTGTCTTCTGCCAGCGAGGTGGGAAGAGGACGATGTCACTGGAAATTAGCTGTTATAGGCTAGGTCTGTAATGTGAGGTCTAGTATCGCTCGTACAAAAGTAATAAATCAAAGTCAAAGTCAAGATCAAAATTCCTCGTCTCATGCTCGGAGAGTTCGTGTATATACTAGATGTAGGCTGTATAAAATGTCATCTTACACGTATGATCTATTGAGTAAAGTAAAATCTTAGGTTCAAACTTTGCGGATATTAGTAGAAATCTGATTCAGTAGTCCATTGATTAGATCAACTGGCTTTATTTTAGAGTCAATCCATACATTGTATATAAAAAACGTTCAGAATAACAGCATAAAAACTTAATTTCCAATGCCACTTTTTTCGATAGCGTCCTGCTCTGCCAATACCACCAAATGTAGTCATCCTACTAATCCTACTATCCTACTAATATTATAAATGTGAAAGTTTCTGAGTGAGTGAGTATGTTTGTTACTTCTTCACGCTGAAACGGTTGGACGGATTTGGATGAAAATTGGCAAAAAGTTAGTTTATAACCTGGTATAAAACATAGGATACATTTTATCCCGATGTTCCCACGGGATAGGGATAAAATCTCGAACTAATAACCGTTGGGTTTAGAGTCATGAAATTTGGTATGTAGATAGCTGGACATCTGGAATAGCGCATAGGTAGGCTATTTCTTATCCCGATATTCCTACGGGATAGGAATAAAATCTTGAAATAACAACCGCTGGGCTTAGAGTCATGAAATTTGGCATGGGTGTCTTAATTTAACGTCAATGTAAACCACGATGTAATTTTAGGGAATTCCCACGAGAATTTTATAAAATCCCGGTATTTCAATTCAACTGCTGTATCTATAATGACTTATGCGTGCGATGCGAATAAATGAAATGATGGTAATTTCAAAAGGTAAGGTTGGGTAAAAATGTAAGTGGCTCTTTCAAAACATGTTTACCCACCCACCTTCCTACTAATATTAATTCGGAAAACTATTTATTCTACCTCTTTATCACACTGGTAGGGGAATGCAGTCTTTCACAGCTCAATGTAATGCAATGCAATGCCCAATGTTTCTGCTACAAGTGAATCATCTTTTAATGCCTCATCAACTATGCGTACCGCAGCTACGACACTGCACGCCACGCTCATCAACGAGCCATTATTGCTGCAGCCAACACCAGCACCCAATGTTAGGAGACATATCACAGCACCCGTGAAATCAACGATCCACAGTCATCTTAGAGCAACGCGGGCTCCTACGGAACGGATTCGCCGCGTTCCCTCTGTCAAAGTACAAACCCAACTGGGCATACGAATTTTATAAGACAAGACCCCGCACTACAAGGTTGGATGAGAAAAAAAATACACCCCCACTTTTAAGTCTATGGGAAGTACTTTAAAAATAATAGTTTTTGATTTTTTTATTGTACCATTTTGTCGGCATAGTTTACATATACATATATTCGAGCAAAATTACAGCTTTCTAGCATTGATAGTCCCTGAGCAAACCCGCGGACGGACAGACAGACGGACAGACATGGTGAAACTATAAGGGTTCCGTTTTTGCCATTGTGGCTACGGAACCCTAAAAACGCATTCAAATCGGTCCATTCGTTTAAGAGCTACGTTGCCAAAGACAGACACACAGACACACATAACGGTCAAACTTATAACACCCTTTTGCGTCAGGGGTTAAAAACGGGTATCAGTACTGTCAGGTTTAATAGTCTATTAAATTGACGCTCAAACTTCTAGACTAGAGTGAGCTATATCGATGTTTTCGAACAGATTTTAGAACTTCGAAGCTCCTATGACGTTCTGTGCACTCCATTAGCAGGATTACCATAACTCTGTCATAGTTAAAGTTACCTGGACAGCACATAATTTAGGAGCTTTCGAGTGTTTGAAGTTTCAGTAGTTATAAGTTCAAATGTTTGACTCGTCCTTTCATGACGGGTCGGGGAACTTGACAATATCCGTTGCATGCTTTTTGCATGTTATAAGAAAATACAATACAATACAATAACTCTTTATTGCATACCAACACATTAAGCAGTACAGAAGACACAGGTATATACATAGAGATTTTCTAAGCTAAGCAATAGGCGGCCTTATCGCTTCAGAGCGATATCTTCCAGCCAACCTTTACAATGGACAGAAGTCATCATCATCATCATCATCATTCCAGCCTATATACGTCCCACTGCTGGGCACAGGCCTCTTCTCAGAACAAGAGGGCTTGGGCCATAGTTCCCACGCGGGCCCAGTGCGGATTGGGAACTTCGCACGCACCATTGAATCGCTTCGAAGGTTTGTGCAGGTTTCCTCACGATGTTTTCCTTCACCGCAAAGCTCATGGTAATTTTCAAATGTAATTCCGCACATGAATTTCGAAAAACTCAGTGGTGCGAGCCGGGGTTCGAACCCACGAACCTCTGCTTGAGAGGCGATAGGTCAAGCCACTAGCCACCACGGCTTATACACACAGACAAGACAGACAGGACAGAAGTAAGGAATAAATTTTAGCAGGTGTTGCAATTTACAGTAGATTAATCCTAATTAATCTTGTTAATTAATCTTGTTCTCCAGTAAACAGCCTAGCCATTGGTCCAAAGATAGTGCTACAAATTAAAATGAAAATATATACCTAAAGTAAATTTTCCCGCGGCAAGACCGGGGCGATTTATTTACGAGTATACGCCTAACCCCCAGACAAAGGATACTCTAAATTGAATTAAACTAAATAGGAAAGAAATAAATTTTCTTAAACATAAATATTAACCGACTTCATAATGTGACTAAGGTATAATTAATCGCAAAAATCGGCCAAGTTTGAATCGGACTTGCGCACGAAGGATTCCGCACCATTATCTACACAACATTAGACATTAGCAAAAAACGACAAAAAACACGTTTGTTGTATGGGAGCCCCCTTATATATTTATTTTATTCTGTTTTTAGTAGATATTTGTTGTTATAACGGCAACAGATATACATCATCTGTGAAAATTTAAACTGTCTAGCTATCACGAGCTTTGCGGTGAAGGAAAACATCGTGAGGAAACCTGCACAAACCTGCGAAGAAATTCAATGGTGCGTGTGAAGTTCCCAATCCGCACTGGGCCCGCGTGGGAACTATGGCCCAAGCCCTCTTGTTCTGAGAGGAGGCCTGTGCCCAGCAGTGGGACGTATATAGGCTGGATGATGATGATGATGAGCTATCACGGTTCATAAGATACAGCCTGGTGACAGACAGACAGATAGACGGACAGTAGTATTAGTAACAGGACCCCGTTTTTACCCTTAAAAAATATTTGAAATAAACAGAACCACAAATTGTTATAGTTTTCAGTGATTATTAATCCTATCCTACTTCCTACTAATATCATAAGTGAAAGTTTGTGAAGATGTTTGGACGTTTGTTACTTCATCACGTCTAAACCAATGAACCGATTTAGATGAAATTCGGTATACAAATAGTTTGAGTCCCGGATATGGACATAGGTAGTTTTTATCCCGACAAATTATATAGTTCCCGCGGGAAAGCGATTAACTAATTTTGCGCGGACGGAGTCACGGGTAACGGACGGCTAGTAAAAAACATGAAAGACAAAAGTATAACCTTCTCCATTATAAAGCCGGTTAAAACAGTTTGTGGCGCTTTAAATTCAAACTTTACAATCACGCTGGCTAAGCTTCGTTTTTGAAGCTCACCGCTCTTTAAGTTTATACATCCCTGGTACCATCCCCGGTCCAGCCACTCGAAAAACGCCGCAGCAGGAATCCGTAACGAGGGATTAGTATTCAAGAGCTGTCCGTTGGTCAGGTGAGGACCCTATCGATTTATGATGCCCTGGTACTTCTGGTCCTCGAACGTGATAAGTTGGCAAACTTTGGAAGGTTAGGTATCCATAATGGAAGCTGTCGGGATCGTGGGATAAGGTTTTGATTTTATTCGTATGGTTACGTAGACAAAATTGTATGAATGGAATTATTATTTCTGTCTGCCTGCGGTTTACCTTGTTATAATTTGACATGGCTGTAAAAAGTTATCACATGGCACGCTTAAAAAACTGGCCAAGTGCAAATCGGACTCGTACGCCGAGTGTTCTGTACAGTCAAGGACAAATATATACATCATCATCATCATCACGTCAGCCGAAAGACGTCCACTGCTGGACATAGGACTCCCCAAGGCTCTCCACTCAGACCGGTCTTAAACCGGTCTTTGCGAAACTAAAGTGGCAGTGGGCGGGGCACATTGCTCGCAGGACTGATGGCCGATGGGGTCAGAAGGTTCTCAAATGGCGTCCGCGGACCGGGAGACGAGCTGTCGGTAGGCCTCCAACAAAATGGAGCGACGACTTGGTTAAGATCGCGGGATCGCGGTGGATGCGGAAAGCACAAGACAAATATATACACTATAAATTAATTATTAATTTAATTATTCTCATTACATGTTGTTGTAGCGACAAGGGTTGTTGTGTGTAAATTTCAGCTATCTCTATCTCTTAAAGTTTTTGAGATACAACCTTGTGACAGACGGATAATGTAGCGGTGGAGTAAGGGTGCCTTTCCACCAGAGCTGTGCTATGCAGCTATGCTGCGAGGATGTGAAAGCTACGCTACGAAACTATGTGACCGTGTCCACTAATGCTAAGCTATGTAGCCGTTCGAGGAAGATGCGCTATAAAGATACCCAGCCGCGTGGCAGCTGTGCGAGGAAGATACGCAGCTCAAATAGATGCACGCATCCAGAGCTACGTGGCCGTGGTGGCCTAGTGGTTTGACCTATCGCCTTCTCAAACAGAGGGTCGTGGGTTCAAACCCCGGCTCGCACCTCTGAGTTTTTTCGAATTCATGTGCGGAATTACATTTGAAATTTACCACGAGCTTTGCGGTGAAGGAAAACATCGTGAGGAAACTGCACAAACCTGCGAAGAAATTCAATGGTGCGTGTGAGTTCCCAATCCGCACTGGGCCCGCGTGGGAACTATGGCCCAAGCCCTCTTGTTCTGAGAGGAGGCCTGTGCCCAGCAGTGGGACGTATATAAGGCTGGGATGATGATGATGATCCATAGCAACGTAGCGGTCGAAAGACACCCTAAGGGTTACCGTTTGTCACTCTTTGGGTACGCAACCCTAAAAAAGGGGTAGAATAAAATTATGAACAAAAATTTAGGATGTCTTCCTTATATGAAAAATGGGAGTGATTTTTTTTTCTTGTCCGCCCCGTGGTATGGGGTGAGGTTAGATTTTTTTTTAGAAAACACTAGTCATAAACCGCTGCTTCTCTTGCCTAAAACTTAAGGTCTGGCAGTTTAATTAAAATTCAAGCATACAATTTTAGTGCTTTTCCAGTTTCTTTGTAACAAAAGTTTTTCCGAACCGATGATGGAATTGTAGACATTTATAGGTGGTCATTTTTTATCCAAAATCTAGAGGTTCTAACATAAACGAGTACCTACTTAACAAAAGCACACATACAAAGGTACACACACTCAAACATTCGCATTTATATAATGTTTGTACAAACATCCCAGCTCATCCTTGTTGATAAAGCAGTGTGTGTTACGTTAATCATGTTAAATGAAGGTAATGAAGACACATTTAAAGACAACCCTTTGCGTGTGAGTTTGTCCATAAAAGGGTATGAATTTAAGTAATTAAAACTTTCACCCCTTCCCCTAGGACTGAAGGACATGATAATTCGCTCAAATTATTAAAGAGTTTGCACTGCAGATTAACAGGTAGTTTATACAGGAGGTGTTACAAACATTTTTGAATGACAGACAACATTTAAAATCGTATCGAAAATACAAACTGAGACATGGATGCACAGAAAAACCAGAAAAGAGACCAGCGCTGTGAATCGAACCCAGGTCCTCAGCAATCCGTGCTGCGTGCTATATAACCCCTACACCACCGCTGGACAGGAATCTAGACACGAATTTCTCCTATGCACACATATCTCAGGTTGCTACGCTACTTAAGCAGCAGCACTAGCGACATCCATGTTTCGCTCTCATCGAGAGACGTCACATTCTTTTGGAACTAACCGCTCACCCAGACAAGAGATGTCGCTACTAAGCAATCAAATTAATTACAAATTATCAAATTATTTATGATTGGTTTTTTGGAGTCTTTTTGTATTTTTATTTCAACTTCAAATTCGTTACTTTACCGGTATACCGTGAAACCATATCGAAAATACAAACTGAGACATTGGATGCACAGAAAAACCGACGACAAGTACGAATAGTATTTTTATCATATTGTTTGCCCTAAAAGTCCCATTACCGTCATGCTCAAATGGAACTCATAACTGGTAGGATCACAGTAGGAAACTTTTAGAAAAAATGTGCGATATGGTTATTATTGAAATTAAATGTTTATAACTCGATATAAATAAAATAAATAAATGCGTGGAGAGAGGTTTCAGTAAAATAAGTATTTTACTTTTTTTTCGTTTTTAATTATGCTTTCCATATTTAAACTATACATTTTGTTTTTTCTGCTACTTATATAAGTAAAAAACTATTTTATGTATTTATTGCAAATGTTTAGTGTAACTGGATTTGAGCTCGGATGACGGTAAAGTTTCGTCTATTTTATTAAATAAATTTGGAACTATTGAGCTTGAGTTTGTGTACGAGCGGCCAAACTCTTTTAATTAACTATATGTACAATGGCCTGCATAAGTGGATGGACACCTTACGTTCTATAATCGCTTGAACACGAGAGTTGGCGATTTTGTTAAGTGTTCACAAGAAATGAACTAGATGGCGCTGTTAAACAGTTATTATGATATGATCGATATTTTATCCCGTAACAGTAATGTGTTGATAGCTGAGTTGATCGGCTGCATAGATAAACTCGTTAATGATCATGAGTTCGTATCCTACATATCAGAATTGTTTTTTTTGTTCTTATTTTTATATTTTATAAGTTTATATTTTAATTTTGTAGATAACTGATATGGAAATTAAAAAAAATACTCTGAAAAAAGGATAACGTTGTAACAGAAATAATACACGTTTTGAAGTTTAAAACATAAAATTTTTATTCCTAAAACAATATTTCTATTCATTAAATATTGACGCAGTTATTAATGTTATACTATATATTAATTAAATAACTGAAAACCAGAAAGTAGTTTCTTCAGAATCCAGAGTAGAATCGATTACACTATGTTTTAAATCAGGTTGTGTTTGAGTTTTTAAATCCTTTTTTTATTGGGCCCAGTCTAAATATTACGAATGCATACACCAATTAAATGTTTTAGGGATGTTTCATACCCCTTAGATAATTTAATACCTACCTACTGGCCGTTTTGCGTCAGTTTGGCTTTCTTCTAAATCTGGCATTAAAAATTACAACTGTAAAGTTAGAAATGAAGTAGAATTACTTACTGATTACGTAAAACATACAATTATTTTAGGAAATAATGAAGGTATTCGAAAATAAACGCAAACAACTAACTTAAAATAAAATGAAAAAATATTTACTGGGTGTCGTGTGAGGTTTTCAGTTATTTAATTAGCACCTGACCAAAAGTTGTATTTTAACATTTTATTGAGGTATTAGCTTAAGTATTCATTTCCGATTCTGGAAAGAGGATTGAAGCTGAACCACAATAAAAAAATAGTATTTGAAAGTATTATACCTGAGACCGGGTTATCATAAGACTCGAAAGCGTTATAAATTATAATAATTGAAGTTTTCCAGTTTTAAACATTTACTTATCAATAGTTGATGGCGTAGATCCACTGTAGTGTGTAATGTGTTACTGACAGTTATAATAAGATTACAGTATTTACAGTCATATATTGAACTTTCACACTTATCTCATATAAATAAGTAAACAAAACTATCAAGGTATAATTAAATGTTTTGTTTATAATAATAAAATAATTACTTTTCATAACAAAGTGATACCTACAGGATCATAAATAAAGATAAATATTTTGATATAATACAGTGTGCTAGAAAATCAGATGCGGATATTTTGAGGATCGATTATTTGCATCGTCGTTAATTGGTTTCAATTACTTAAATTAAATTAAAAAAATACAGTTAATGTTAATGCGAGGATGATTATTTTTGGACGGAATGGTATTTTTGTATGAAGCAAAAAAATATTACCACACAATACTTAAATAATTTATGCGTCAATTATGATTCTTAGGTTATTAATTACATACCCTGAAAATATCTGCACCTTATATATTTTATTATAACATAATTGTTTCAGTATATAACCCGGTCTACACGTAACTATCAATTTTATTTTAATAACTGGTGTAACCACCATGATTGTCGATAACTGCTTGCAAAAAGAATCGCATCGATGCAACTAGATTTTCACACATATTAGAGCCGCGAATAACTGTCCCTTATTTTTACACAGTGGGCTTAACGTAACAGAGTTCGCTTATTTTGGTTATCCCAACGTTGGACATGGTTATAACACCCCATACATTTTCAATGGGATTTAAATCCGGTGATCTGGCAGGCCAAGGAACGACTTTAATATTATTTTTGTGTTGATCAAACCAGTCTTGCACAATACGCGACCCGTGTATTGGGCAGTTATCTTGCACGAACGTTATGCACGGCACTTGTTCTTCTGGATAGACAATTCTAACAGTGGGCAACATCATAGCGGGGCATCTATGAGTCGTAGTCTACCCGATCTTTGACGATGCAGCAAAGATCCTTCGTCTTGATATCGTCGTACCCATAATATAACTGTTTTATCTGTAACAATATAAATAAACATAAAATAATATAACGTAGATATAATTTTAATGAAGAAGTTGGTAGGATGAACGTAAACAAAAAAAACTCACATTATTAACTCCAATTTCTCTAGAAATTTCCGACATATTTTTCCCTTCTTCATATAAATAATTTCACATGTTTTAACCATTTCAATATTGCGATGAGAACTCATTTTAAAGAATAATTACGATAATAAGCAGATTCAACTTGAAAGAGACGATCAAACGATGTTGCAAGCAGCTGAACAAGTAGCAAAATCTTTGTAATAAAAACTTAGCCTGGTAGTTTGAAGATCTTCAGTCTACCCTCTTTAAGTTTCGTTAAACACGCATGACTTACCGATTAATTTTAAGACGACCCGATATAGATCCGATTTTCATCGCTTAAGATAACAGTACGATGGTCAAGTGGTTGTGAACTTCGTTCTTCGTTCGTATGTCACAAGTTCAAATCCCACCAGGCGATAATATTGAGTTTGTGTTTTTGTAAATTTACTGCTAGATTTGGAGATTACTAAAGTTGACACTAATTCGCAATATTCGTCTTCGTAAATAAAGAATTTATCTATCATCAGCATCCCAGCCTATAGATACACGTCCCACTGCTGGTCACAGGCCTTCTCTCAGAATGAGAGGGCTTGGGCCGTAGTTCCTACGCAGGCCCAGTGCGGATTGGGAACTTCACACACACCAAAGAATTTATCGTTGGAATATTTGAAGGACAAGAAACGATAGTAATGCGAATAATAATATTCTCCTTCTCTTACGACAAGTACGAAAGAGACAGAAAATGTCGTTACGCGCTTCGCAGGCAGGGACATAATTTAGTTACTACGGCAGTGAAATATCAAATTTCTAACATGAATATAAAATATTTTTTTAAGGTCAGCGCCAGCGCCATCTAGTGGCATCTTAATAAACTAACTAAGTTAGTAAATAAGTAAATACCGCTAATACACTTCAAACACATAGATGGCGCCGTTTCACGTGTCAGACGATTATGTTTGGGAATTGTCCATCGACTTTTGCTGGCCATAGTACAACAGTAAAACAGAGTATACGTTGTTTTTGATATTTTTAGATTCTTAACTAATTTTATTTTTAATTCACACATATCTAACAAAAGAAGGTTAATAAAGTGTGTTTTTTGTTGTCGTCTCTCTTAGGCGTCACGTTAATGTCAGTCATTAAGTTTGTGAAGTTTATAATGTGACTTTAAACAATGACTGCGAAAAAATATTTTACAATGCGACCAAAGTTAATTACCAAGTAATTTCGATTAATCAACTGATCAGTCTGCCGAAGCTAACGGAAATAATAACATGACGTATAGAACTAGCTGATTTGTAATATCTATAAAATAAACACAGACCTTTTACTTTACGGTACGGCACGCCCCTCCAAAAATACGAGAGCAAATCAAAAACTTCTCGAAGACCATCCTATCTCACCAACTTGAGCCGATAACATTTGGCACAGAAATAACACTTTTTTGTCCGTCCTCGAATCACCCTTTACTCGGCCAATTACCTAACTATAACTATATCCCGGGTATTTCCACAGAAGTTGATAACCAAAAATGAGTGTCGCAGCCCGGGAGCGGAATGGAGTCGGCGATAAGGGGGTCGTCCCCGGGCGACCATTTGTCCTTGTGGGCACAGTGTTCTATTCAAAACAGTGTCACAAGTTCGTTTTTCGAACAGGGTAGACAAAATCTGTGGCGTGCAGCTCATAGATGCCACGCTGGCGTTGCCTACCCTTACTGAACGTCAATGCCGCTGGCATACAAGTACTTCATGCTGATGAGAAAGTTACTAAATAAGCAAAATGCAACCATGAAAATTACATCTATCTGCAGATATGTACCATTATTCATTTATTTATTTATTAACATCAGCCAAATATGTGGTCTACCACTCTAAAGTTGAAAATCGTTTGCATGTTATAAAACAACAATGTCAATGTAAAGTTTGACTTTAGCGATATATTCATTTGATAGGGAATTGTTTAAAAATTTATAGACCACTTATTTGGCTGACCGTACTTGTACATGTACAGCCGGTTATAAGTGCCAAAGTTTGTTGCTCACTGCACGCCATCGCAATGCAAACATACCCTTCACTTAATCAGCACCAGAAACAGTAGGGTAGGCATCACTACCGCTGCCTATCCTCACTGCACACCCTAGCGTGCTTGCAAATGTTTGTTACTCTTTCAATAGCTGGACTTCCTAAAATAGTTGGACGGATTTGAAAGTAATTTTTGTTGATAGGTACAATAGCCGGACCTACGGGATAAAACATAAATAGGCTACCTACTTTTTATGCCGGGAGAATTCCCGGCATCTATGTAAAATTGTAAAAAATGTAACCGCTATGCCAAGAAAACGTCCTGCATCGTAGACCTTTGAGTAATTAACTCAGGAGTGCTCAACCCTACCCAACATTCATTGACTTACTGTTCAACCAACAGCCGCTGTGCTGCGGCTATCTGCGGAATGAGATAGTTGGATACGTCAACATGGTGTGATATAAATGTGCTTCTGGGAGTTTTTCCCGTCCAAGGCCCGGAAGGGATTGTTTAATTATCGCGTTCAGGTTTCTCAAGGGCCAAAGGTATAGTAAAAAGGACACCGCCAGTAAATAGCAGCCGCCAGCAGAATAGCCATTGGAAATAGTGTTTCGTTGGCTTGGACATTGTCGATGAACTATAAACAGTTACTTTGCTCACTCGCGAGCTTACGCAACTCCGGCGCTTTTGCGCCTCCATGCTGTAAGATCGCACACACAGCACACACACCCGGTATTCTTGTGACTGATGAACTATGTCATTCAAAGTCAAAGTCAAAGTCAAAATATCTTTATTCAATTTAGGCTACAACAAGCACTATGAATGTCAAAAAAAATCTACCACCGGTTCGGAAAAACCTCTGCTGAGAAGAAATCCGGCAAGAAACTCAACGAGGTATATATATATATTTTTTTTAAACAGATTTACAATATTATTAAATGATATGTATACATCACAAGTATTTAACACAACTTTATTTTTAACACAGTAGGTTCGCTATTTGAAGGGATCGCTAATGCGGATCGGAATTATTTCCAATATCCCTGTCCATGATATAATCATTAACTTTATAATACGCCTTTGATATAATGTCTTCTTGACAATAGATCTGAATTTTGTATCCGTTTCATTTGTAATATTTTTGGAATTTTATTATAAAAACGTATGCAATTTCCCAGAAAAGACTTTTTGGTTTTAGCCAGTCTGTAAGATGAACTTTAGCTTCCCTGTGTTTCTAATAGCCTTTGGCTTATCGACGTTAGTGGGAAAATCACATATGTTCTTCCTAACATACATGATTATTTCAAAAACATAAAGCGACGGCAGGGTTAGGATATCTGTTTCCATTAATTCTTGTAGCTTGAGTTTCTTTTTTCGGAGCCACGTACAATTATATTTTTATTCTCATTTTTTTTAAAGTACCCTGCATAGTGTCCCACTGCTAGGCAAAGGCCTCCCCTCTTGATCTCCACAACGCTCGTTATAAATTCATTTTTTTAAACTTATAGACATTCGCTAAAAATTTTGTTGTCAGAAACTCACCCTAGCATACTTTTATGTTCGCTCAGAGACTTCCGTCTAAAAGTTAAACGACTTTAAGAAACGTATATAATGCTGACATAGTCGTTTTTAGTGTAGTTACACTGACTCAAGCATTGTTAAAATATTAGACAAAGAAAACATCTGTAACCTACGCGACCGCGACCTACGATCGGGACTCGCGACCGCACCCGGATTGCTCGATCCACTTCTTAGTATGAATCAGTTTATAATAAAGAATTGATGGATGAAAACAAGCGTCATGTCACTGAGTTCATACTTAGCAAGGGTTGCGTATCGCGATCGCTCACATCAGAATATTTTTTGACTTTAAATTTACATGAAGTTACTTTTAACGCAGTATACACCTACAACTCATAGCATAGTAGAAAGGTTACATAGGCCGATATTGACCTACACTGTTAATTTGACCTCTTCCATTTTAACATTCACGTCCGCTCCTTAATTTAACTAATTCTTTCTAAAAACAAATCCAAAAATACACCCTCAGAAACAACTCTATTAAAATACCAGTCCCGATCAAAATCAGTGAGCAATTTCTCAACATTCCCGTCAATTTTTTGGAGCGTGAACATGGAAAATAATGCGATTCAGCTTTCGTACAATGTACACGAGTCACTGACGCGTTCGTAATACGCGCCCATTGCTGGATTGAGGCCGACATTCTTGTTTATTGAATCACACATTAAAAAGTTCAGAATACACCCCTATAAAATAAACATAATCATATGCATTTATCAACTCTGCGGTGGGGGGATACGGGGAGCGAAGATGGACGTGCCCGTTGATGCAATCGTATTATTATGCTGTTTTTTTTCTTTACATAATTACTAAAATTAAAATGGCAAATTGTGTGAAATCTTATGTGGAAAGTGCCCCATTATTACATACCAATGTATACATTTAGTGCCCTCTATGTGCAACTTTGTGTACGTCGTTTAAGTGAAGCTTGAGTAAGTCCACCCATCAGATCAGATCCTGCTTTGGTGACAAAACAACCGAATAAACGGTATCTCCTTTTCAACGTAAAAAAACAAATCGGTTTATAAACTAATGATAGTGTTCTCGGGGTATAAATATTAAGAAAAACTACAACCGAATTCAAAGCCCTCTTTTTTAAAGTCAGTTCTTCTTCTTCTCTTTTAAAATATGGCTTTTCTGTCCTAATTAATAGGACTTGTGACTCTTCTGGTGTTGCAGGTGTCCATGGGCGTCGGTAATCGCTTACCATCAGGCGATCCGCCTGCTCGTTTTCCCCCTATACAATAAAAAAAAAACAATTTCGCCAGTGTCAAAGTAAACTCTCTTTGAGAGGGACGTTGTACGGTGGTTGTAGTTTTTGCAACTTGATAGTAAAATTCCAGAAACCACGTGGAGACAACTTGCGCTTTAAAAATGTCAGACACGAGAGCAATATAGAATTTTGTAATCACTGTTCACTGTTAAGGTTAATTATACTTCAACTAGCCAAAGAAACAGAAATAGCAAAAGTAGATATTGTATTATATCCGCCATGTTCGTATGCTACAAATCAAATCCTAAAGTCAGTTTAAAAGTACATGAAATGCGACTCTCACATGACGTTCATGTCAATATGCCAAATTATAGTCATGGTTATACTTATTTACCTAACTTTAATGATAGTCAATGTTCTTACCTAACTCCTATAGAAATGAAAGTTCACGTGCTGCTGCATGAAATCCTAAGCCCAAAACAGAATTAAAGGATAGAGAAGAAAAGTTTATCATAGGTATTTTTGAATGACGTATTCGAAATTAATATGAATCGTTTTCACTGCTGACAACGTTCCGCCAACTTGAAAACAAGCATTTATGTACACTTTTTAATTGAAAATTTCATAAAAGTTGCTGACAGTCCTAAGCCTGTATAAAGTATGAAGGGAAGTTTTTAGTCGGTATTTAATATTATTTAATCGTATGGCGTAAAACATTAAACAATTACACTAAAGAAAGCAAATTACAAACTAGCTATAAATCCACATTCAGGGTCCCAGCCACGACATTAAGTCAGGTTGTACAGATCTCCAGGAGCCCGAGCATGAGTGTAGAGGGCAGCGCTGTACAATGTGCTCCATAGTTTGAGCCTCCTCGCCGCATTCGCAGAGGGCCGAGTCCCGCCAACCCCACCTGTACCGAAAGTAGTGACAGCGTCCGTGTCCTGTTCTCAGTCTGTTTAAGCGGCACCAGAGCTTGCGTGGTAGACTGAAACCATCTGGTTTAACCGTGGGGTCTATAGTTTGCAGGGCAGTTCCAGTAGTTTGTGCATTCCACTCGTCCTTCCACCTCTGTTCGATGTCAAAATCCCCTAGGTTTTGGGCTGTTACACAAGCAGGGTAGCAGGGCAGGGGGGTATTTAATAGAAGTTAAAATTAAAAAAATATGAAGTGTGAAGACTGAACTGTGATGCGGAATTCGGTAGTTCGATATTCGTAAAACTACTAAAACTAGTACGGTGTATACGCAATCACGGGGCTATCGTTTTTTGTCTCACTAGATGGCGCACTGTTGCGTGAGGTTTTTAAGTATGGCTTTCAAAGTCTGTTATTACGGGCGTGAAAACAAAGTTTATTTTAAAATCATATTTAATACACCTTGAAACCGTACCATAAAAATATCGAGCATGCCACAGTGTTGCATAGTCCCCGTTTTGTTCGGGAAAAGGGAGGACAAAGGTTTCCGAAAGACAAAACTGTTTCAAAACACAGACATTCATTGCCCCGGATCGCATCATCATCATCCCAGCCTATATACGTCCCACTGCTGGGCACAGGCCTCCTCTCAGAACAAGAGGGCTTGGGCTATAGTTCCCACGCGGGCCCAGTGCGGATTGGGAACTTCACACGCACCATTGAATTGCTTCGCAGTTTGTGCAGGTTCCCGGATCGCATATTTGCCATAATTAATTTAAGATATTGCAAAATATTCACAAAATTATTCTAACTATAAATAAACCCGCGTAGCTCACCCAAAAACTATGAGATTTGACATTTCGGAGACCTCACGCTACACTAGCGCCTCTAGTGGCGAATTCATACGCGATAGCCCTCATTGAGTTAAAGTACTCGTATACTCGTGGACCTAGTCTTTGGATCTAGTCTTTTTGTGGACGCGTACTCGTCAGACTCAGTCCTCGTTTTACCATGTACGTCTCACCTCGGCACCTCTAAGAAAAACAGCCAATTCGGCCGCAGACTTCCGTTTGTTAGACAATATGGCCTCAGAATGCTACAGCTGTAGTTTATTTAAAGAAATCGCAGCGGCCACGGCGGTTAGCCACTCACCTGTGTTGCCACAGGATTGCATACATTTTGGCAGAACATTCGGTTTTTAGAACAAGTACATTTTAACTCGCGGCGCGAAACGCGGTTTCGCCAACTCTGGTTTAGCGGGAATTTAACTACAACTTCTCCGGCGAATGATGAAGCGCTGAATTGCAGCGATTTTCTCGTTCGTGTTTTATTATGAATTGAACTTAGATTCTTTAGAACTTAGATTATACTAGCAGAAGTAAAAAATCAATCTGACCAATAAATTAATACCAAAATTAGAATGATATTAGAATTGATGTCAATTTATTAGCAAACACTCTCTGTTTCTGTCCGTTTGCTTTCTTTACTGCTTACAATTTATGGTGTTCAAATAAGGAGTCATTATGTTGTATTGTAAAATACACAACACATTAAAATGATCACCAACCAATATTATAAATGCGAAAGTTTGTGAGTGTATGCGTGCGTACGTGTGATTGTGTGCGTGTGTTGGTGTAAGTGTGTTTACTACTTTATGCTATAGCGGCTCGACGGATTTGGAAGAAATTTGCTGGACATCTGAAATAACACATCGGCTACCTACTGATTATGCCATACTGTTGTTTATACCGGTAATTTTGTTCCCAGAGAACATGTAGTTTGATCTCAACTCAAGTCACAAGAACATAAATAGAAGAAGAGAGAAAAATAAGAGACGTTGTGCTGTAGTGTGATGCGAAAAGGACTCAGCTCAGCATGTGTCGTAGCCCTGTAACCAGAGCTGCAGCATCACATGCTGCTGCTGCTGTTATTATGCATTTCGCTCGTATTTTGCTTAATATGCAGTGTGAAATAAGTACATTTGTTGTTAAGGAACTTGAATTTGAACGTTGAATTTTTGTGTTACAATCGAATTATATGGAATGAAAGAAAAATGGTTTATTAACGGCTCCAAGAGCACAACCACCAAACACTTACTTTAACTTATGTTAACAATAAAATACAACAAAATACATCGTAATGGTGGTGATACCAGTAGTCAACGAAAAAGGGTCTCCACTCAGCACGTGTTGCTACACAGTGGGGGTATACGGAGCTAGATCATATCGATTCTGTAAGATAAATTATATGTATGAAACAGAAAAATTGTTGTACTAAAATTAAGTCGTAAGATATCTAGTATATACCCTTAAGTATATTGCAAAACATGAAAACAGTTATACTTATTAAGAAAAGCAATTTTGGTATTGTATTGTAATGACAGAATCACACTAACACGACAGTACACACACACACACACACACACACACACACACACACACACACACACACACACACACACATACACACACTCACACACATTTAGTAAGTTACTGTAGATTAAGTATAGGTAAGCTACCGTAATCTCTAGTAAGTTGTATTGTAATCTTTAGATTTAATTAAGTTCACAAATACCTACTCGTACCCTAAGGGAATTTAATCATAATGTACTAACTTTGGAGGAGCGGGATTGCCTGACACAGGTATTTTATACCTACTAGGCAGTCTCAACCTTTGTATGTCAAGCATCCTATTTGTTGAACCAAATAAAAAATATTATTATTATTATCCTCTTTATTTTTTTTTATTCTTAGGATTAGGTTTTATAATAGTTAAAAGAAGTAAAATACAGAAAAGTACATACAAAATAAAAATATTATAAAAACCTAACCTAGTTTGCCGCCGGTAACGGGCAGGGCCCAAGCTCCCGGTGGTCGGGCCGCAGAGTGAGGAACCTCCGGACGATGCGTGCCGTGTCCAGAAGTACCGCCTTCTGTATCTGGCCCGTGATCCTTATTATTATTATTATGTATTGTATTGTTACTTCAATATCTTACAAAAAAAATATACAACTTATCCCGAAACTTAGCCGCAACTGGTCTCGTTAAAAGACAGTATTATAAAATTTAAACGCAGCCGCGGCTATTACAGTTGACTAATGGCAGCCCAAAACTAGCTGAAAGACATTATATTTCGATTTAAAGCCAATAGTCCACTGAAATATGGCGCGATAAATTCACAGTGTAGCAGTTACAGAGTTGCGTTTTTCGCTAATATTCTTAGGGTTATCTGTAGGATTTGGGGTTTGTTTATTCCTATTACGTTTACATCTGCATATGGCAATTCGGAGGGATGTACTTAGCATTTTTCTGCATTTTGAGTGCTCAGATGAATTGTGCCTGCAGCTAGGTTTCACTACCGTACTTCGCGCAGCCGTCAATCATTTCATCCTTACCACCTTGATGATTGGCAATCTACCTTCAAAAATAAAATAAAATAAATATCACGGGACACTTGATACCAATTGACATAGTCCCATGGATACTAGGCAACGGATAAACATACTTAATAGATAAATATTGACATACTTAAATACATATTACCCATCCATGACCCGAGAACAAACATTCGTATTATTCAAACAAATATTTACCCCGGCCGGAAATCGAACCCAAGTGAAACTTTTTCCCACGCACTACAAAAATATGGAACCAGCATCCAGGAACAGTGTTTCCAGTACAGCTTAGGAATCTTTAAAAAACGAGCCTATCACTGTGATACCCCTCGTGTTGGTAGGTGGCCATGGGTGGTGGTGATTGCTTCCCATCAGGTGACCCGCATACTTGTTTTCCTCTTATAAAAACTGCTTGATGAGAGTTCTCACTATTGTGGCGTCTACGCTATACAAGGTATACTAATGCATCTGCCTGGGAGTTTTATGTGTTTTTTAGTGAACTAAATAATAAACAATTATTTTGCTCACCCACAACATTACGATAGTATCTAGTTACTTATGTGTGTGCAGCAGCAGTCTAACCCAGGCACCGTGCACCTTGACTTTCACTGACTTAACTTTCTCCCTTTCATAAATTATCCCTTAAGTTTTTCTCGATTATTCCATAAAAATTTAATGTAAATTAAAAATGTGATCTGATAGAACTCTTCTTAATATATAAGTTAATGTGTCTACTCCAATAATTTTATTCGTGATAGACTTTTATATTCTTTAAAAACGAACAAATGTTATGAAAGATTTTTAGAGAAAATAAAAGTCTGTCAGGAATAATTATTGGAGTAGACACATACTCAACTCAACTTATATATTAAGAACAGTTCCATCAGACCACATTTTTAATTTTCATTAAATTTTTATGGAATAATCGAGAAAAACTAACAAAAAGGCAACGTTGCCAGCTCAGCAGGTATAACACGCTCTTAAACAGACGTCTTCCGGCTGATAGTGATGAGGATACGGTTTCAAACTCCCGTAGTTCTCTAGAAGACCGTTTGATTCAAACCGCAAGCCCCGGTTTTTAACGTTTATCATAAAAGTGTGATTAACGTAGCACTCACAGTGTAGCTCACAGTATAATTTCATTACGTAAGCACTTTATCCGGGATCTCTATACGCTCATTACAGCAGATAGACTCCATTATTATTTACATTGAGGCTCGGGTTTCTGAGGTAATGGCCGACGTTGCCATGACAACGGGAGTTTTATAACACAGCCAAATGGCTTGGAATTTATGCGCGTGAATTTCGGGTGTGAGTTTTACTATAATCCTTGCTTAAATATGCTCGGAGTTCCTTTACACGATTCTTTCTTTCTTTCATTCATACCAGTTCAAATCAATATCGTGAGAGTCGTGGGCAACCGGTGGATGTGTCGGCGGCCGATCGTAAAAACCGACAAATCACGAAATTCCTAGGCATATCGTGAAATGCCGCCATTTCATGATTTGGCCAGTTTAGGCAGATCATGAAATTTCTAGGCACATCATGAAACGCCACCATATCAGTTCTGGCACTTGCCGGCCGCTGCCGCGGTACGCTCGCTTCGCTCGCTCGACTCGTGCGTTGTGGTCACAATTCATACTAACCACTCCTCGCTTCATTCGTCGTACCTGATTTTTTCTTTTCTTTTGGCATATCACGATGTATCCGGTATAGAACTAGGAATATCGACGAATGCGTTGCTCTAATCGATCTGCCGTGTTCTAAGGCACATCGTGATATGCCTGGCCAACTTTTAGGCATATCATGAAATGGCGCCATTTCATGAGATGACTAGGAATTTCGTGATCCGGCGGATTTTACGATCGGCCGCCGACAGATGCAAGTGACGAGTTGTTCATTGTGGCGTTCTAAGGGGGAGGCCTTTGTTCAGCAGTTGACTTCTTCTCATCACCATCAGACAGAATCTGTCTGATGATGATGATGAACCACATAAGCACTTCTATTGTCATCTCCTAAACTAGGATCCCGTAAATCGGTGCCGAAGGAACTCTCAAATAGGAAATCAGCTCCTCTGTTCTAAGGGGAATAATTTCCGTTGTTACAATGCGACGTTGTCGTAGTTATAGTTGTCGTATAAATGTTACTGTAAGCTCCGTGAGCTTTACTCGGGTCAATGTTCTCGTTATAGAGCTGCTATACAACTGTTATACAGCTGCTATATAGCTGTTATAGCCCTTACGTTAGACTATCGTATTCCTATGCGGTTGAGAGGTGTCACAGCGCTACTTTACTTTGCATGTTGCGGTGAAAATGAGAGTTTATGTGAGAGTAGAGTGAGAAAAATATAAACGTGCTCTTGCAATGCATATAGGGTATAGAATAAACCAGAAGCCGTGAAAGAAGAAGCGGCCAAGAGCGAGTTGGACTCGAGCACCGAGGTTTCTGTACGTTTTTAAATGAAATTTCAGAGAACAATTCTGATTTGGCAATATTTTGGTATTTGTGAGTTTAATAGGTGTACTAATAAACAAGTGCCTGGGCGACCAAGCTTCGCTCGGGCTGAAACTCGATAACAAGCGTTTTCCCAGAGATAAGAGCAAGCTAGGTCGATTTTTCAACCCCGAAAACCCCTACATACCAAATTTACAATATACAAGAATTGCTCGTTTAAAGGTAATAATATAGATAGATATAGATAAGTGTCTATCATTAAAAGTAAAAAAAATGGATTATTCTTGTGGAAAAAAAAGACTTTGGTGGTCCCATTGCTATTGTTACCAATATTTTTAAAAACAAATATCAAAAAACCCGACTGCATTAAAAAAAGATAAAAAGAAGGAAAAAAAATCGTTATTAAGTTCAACAGTCAGGACCCAATTAAATCGTGACCAGCTCTAAAATTCTTAGTACCTAGTTTATTAAAAAAAAAGGTTATTCTTCACAATGTTAAGTTACCCACAAAGTTTATTTTAATTTTTAAACCAATAGTTTTTATCAAATTAAACATATATTGCTAATACTATACACAATATAAAATATTCGCAAATATACATATTATTGCAAATATTTTTCCAAGAACTTTAACACTAATGTCTTCTGAGTCACGAGACAGAATAACAACACTTAAGTAATTTTAAAATATCGTTTATCTACATGCATATCATAACTTCCCTATTATATGTTTAGAAACGACTATCAAATGGCCTTTATTAAGAAACCTGGTATCTGCGGGTGCATCTTAATGTTCACATTAAAGTACAGTGCATCTTAATGTTTACATTAAAGTATCGGTAATACTTTTTTAACAATGCATATCTGTACATATTGTAGAAAACTTATGACATGCATGTAGATAATAATTATTATTATAAATAAAACTTTAGTTTTTTATTATCTGTTTTATAGCTTTGGTAGGTACTTCAAACTAGTTATCAGTAACACTAACTTAAAAATACAGGCCATATCTGAACATATTATAGAAAACTTATGATATGCATGTAGATAAAGTTATGTATGCGGCTATACATAATTAGGCATTAAAACACTCGTGTGATCTTATTATGAAACTCGCCTTCGGCTCGTTTCATAAAACCACACTCTTACTTTAATGCCTCTCATTATGCACCAGCCACATAAATAACTATTATTTAAGCGATAAGGCCGCCTATTGCTTACCTTGTAATTTTCTCTGTGTATCTGTTTTCTGTATCGCTTACTATTTCTGGTGTACAATAAAGAGTCATTGTATTGTATTGTAGTGTACTATTCATATTTTTTCGTTCATTTGTTTTGTGGTAATAGATAGTTTCTTTCTTTCACCTAAAAATTGATTGACCCAAAGACCAACGGTAACTTTTTTGTAATTTGAATGCCCACGGGCAACAGATCTATTACAACAACAAAACAAAAACATATTCCATCCCCACATCTACGCTTTTACTATAAATAACTTAGTAAAGAACATGACAATATTGTTCTATTCTGCAAAATGTATAAAGCGCATTTCTAAAAATACTGCTTTTTAAAAACCAACCTTATGCTATTCCTTCTAGAGTTCAAATCCGACGCTGCACAGTTTTGTTAGTACCGATACGTTGGTAATTTTCATCCATTCTATTTACACTGAAAGCTTCTGTTAGAATAGTTTTAAATTTGGAACCGTGCAGCGCCATCTACTAGAACGATATAATAAAACGGTTGTACGTTTGACAACATTCTATTTTTGATTTTGACTTGATGTGTCTTGTTAACACTTTTACTGCTGTTTATGTTCCAGAGTGTGAGCTTTTTAGAAGCAAAAGTGCATCTGTTCCTGAGGTGGAGACGAGGGGAGCGGAGAGGAGACGCGAAGGGATCGACCAATCCTACACGTGTGATGATAATGAGGCAGAGACAAGATGTGGATTCAACTAATATGATTGGTCGATCCGTACACGTCTCCTCTCCGTTTCGCTCGTCTCCGCCTCAGTGGATGTTATGATGGAAAATAGTAGATTGTATCTCTCAATCGAAGTGAAAAACAGTGTAAAACTCGAGCATTAAACCCATTTTCCCCTCGACGTGTCTATCCACCCTCGCCGTACCGGCTCCGGTGGCTATATGAACGCCTCGGGTTAAATGGCTCGTTTTATGCTCTTGTTGTACAATCTACTATTTACGCGTTCAAAAAAATAAATGTGAGTGCAATGCAAATGCGAGTAAAGTTGTGTAAGTAAATAAACAGAGGTATACTAGTTCACGCTTAAACGACTCAACAGAAATAAATGGAATTAGACATAGGGATAGTTAAAGACCTTGAAAAGTATGTAGTTTCATTCCTGTTCCTGTAGGATAGTGATAAACAAAAGCTTCGCAGACCGAGTCATGGGTAACTGCCATACAACATATTAACATAAACCAAAATTTGTTTGAAAATACAAACTGAAATAAAGATGCACAGAAAAAACAGAAAAATAAGACCATCACTGGGAATCGAACCCAGGTCCTCGGTAATCCGTACCGCGTGCTATACCGCTACACCACTGATGGTCAACGGTACCGACACGAATTTCCCCTATACACCTCATATCTCAGCTTGTTTGTTTCTTTCTTAGTCACTTAAGCAGTGACGCTAGCGACATCTATGCCGTAGCCCTCATCCGCTACAACTCAACTCAACTAACCGCTCACCCGGACAAGAGATATCGTTACTAAGCAATCAAATTAAGATTGTTTTTTTTGGAATCTTTTTGTATTTTTTATTTTACTTTTACGGTCATCCCGTAAAACCTAAATTGAAAATACAAATTGTATTTTCAATTTAGTTTTACGGGATGACCGTAAAAGTAAAAATTTGGAATTGAAAAAAATTTGTTTGATCTCAGATAACCTGGTCTTGAGCATCTATTTAATTATCTATACTTAAAGTAAAAATTAACATACCGTTGAAATAATTCATAAGTGTGTAAAGGTTAACAAACGATGTTTTTCTTCTCCAAAAATCTCACAGATCCACAGGTCTGAGTCTGGGTTCAAACATACGACAGTCTGATTGAGAAGTTTAAAGCCCAAGCCCTCTGATTCTGATAAAAGGCCTATTCCCAGCAGTGGGACGAGTACACACTTTATAGTATTTCTTGTGCATAAAACATATAAAATTAACAGATACAACAACAAGAAACAGTTAATAAGTTAAGTTATTAAGAAACAGTTGTATACTTGTGTTTTTATTACTTACCTATACATTAATTTAGTTTTTCCTGCGTAATTATTATACCATCAGTTCTGGAACCCCAATAATATTCCATTCGTATTTTTAATAAAGCAAAATTGAGCAATCAACTGCGATTTTATTCATCGCCGTTTTACGGCGGCCATAAATCGGAGTTTTCTTATTAACATTGTTCAGCTGCCGTCTGCGGATTCCCGGGATTACGAAAGAGAATCGCACAATTACGAGTGGCAGAGAACGGGTTAAAAACGGCCATGCTAGGGCACGGCTGCAAAGTGTTTAATTTGCGATAAATCGACAAAAATGTCCATAGATCCTGCCCCAGAGTTTGGCAACCTACCGCATGGGGCTTTTTAGGTGTTAAGTTCTCGTTTGTTGACTTCGGTTACACGACACACTCATTCTGGCGTCAGTTGAGTTCATCATTTTGGTTTTCAAGTCAAGTCAAGTCAAAATATCTTTATTTAATTACTATAACAAGCACTTATGAATGTCAAAAAAAATCTACCACCGGTTCGGAAAAACCTCTGTTGAGAAGAATCCGGCAAGAAACTCAACGAGGTATATTTTTTTTAAACAGATTTACATTATTATTAAATGATATCTATATATCACAAGTATTTAACACAACTTTATTTTTAACACAGTAGGTTCGCTATTTGAAGGGATCGCTAATGCGGATCGGAATTATTTCCAAATATCCCTGTCCATGATATAATCATTAACTTTATAATACGCCTTAGATATTAATGTCTTCTTGACAATAGATCTAAGTTTTGTATCCGTTTCATTTGTAATATTTTTTGGAATTTTACTATAAAAACGTATGCAATTTTATTAAAAACATTTTAATTTTACTAAATTATATTGTAACGGATAACTCACGTTTTAAATCGAGTTTAGCATAAACAGAGCATAAACTATCATGTCAACAATCACGTTGATCCGTTGCTCCGTTGCGGCGTGAAAGAAGGACAAACATACAAACACACAAAGACTCACACTCAGATTTATAATAGGTATTAGTATGGATAAACTGTATTTAATCATTTGATTCACTCATTCAATACATTTGTGCCAGATCTTATAGATTGAATAATGTCGTATTTTTTTGGAAAAATTTGCATTTCTTGCTTCCTCGTAATACGATGGAAAAACATGTCAATACATCTGTATTTACTTTACCATCGTTAGATAGAACAGGGCACGATACGGTAAGTGCACTTACTTAATAAATAAATTCAATTCAGCCCTCCGTCAAAGTCAAATAAGTCAAAATTGAAATAAAACAATTCATTTTCATCCTCATTAGATTTTCTCGACGAGGAACAGGAAAAAATCCTTCGGTACTTTAAACAAATAAGATACGGGATAAGTGCGGGGAGTGGGGGGAGGTGGCCACAGTGAATACAGACAAGTAAGGCATCTCGCTATATTAATTTTTATTTTGAACTAAATTAAATTTCTTATTTACACGAGTTTTACGTTAAAGGAAAACATCGTGTTTAAATGTCGCACAGCGTTAAATCACGCCGAATCGTGGTTATATTTAATTTTTTGTTTAATAGGGGATTACTGCCATTTTCTGCCGTCAGTGTGCAGCTCTAGTACAAACCGTAAACAGTTTTTGAGTATCTTAAATGTCCGTAGGATGGCGTAATATCATATTATTTTAATTAAATTTTAGGAAATATACCTCTATCGTTACCATCGATTTAAATATGAGAGAGAGAGAGATTTACACATATTCGATATACAGAAAAAAACACGTTAGAAAGAAATAATATTTATAGGCACTTGTCCCACCGCCGACGATGAGCGACAAGCGAGCAGAGCGAGTAACTAGAAACGAGTGGGCGAGCAGTGAAAAGCGAGTGCGACGGGCGATTACTAGCTCCACTCGCTCGAGCCGGGCGGCCGCCAAGCTAACAGCGCTGAGCGAGTATCGCTGAGCTAGTTTTATAGCTCTTGTCGCTGCGACAAAAGATGTAAGAGCGAGTTCTCGCCGGCAGTGTTAATATATATGTCTCTTTTACTCACACAGGATCTTATATATTTTGTTCGTTTCTTGGGCGAGAAAATAGTCGATAGCCAATCGTTTCCTCGCCGGCGGTGAGACAACTGCCTTAAATAGTAAAAATTGAGGCCCACTCAGCATAATGTTGCGGCAAGCCACAAAAACAAATAACATGTTATTTTGTTACTAATAAAGTTAATAATAGATTTCTATAGGCATTAATACGTGCTCTTTGGTCATGATCCGTCATGGCGACAAAATATAAAGAGAACTGATGTTGTCATGGCGGTTTGCGCTAGTGTCGCCCCCTGTATAGAGCTTTGCCTAATATCTATGAACAAAAGAAAAAACGTTTCGTTTCCTTATATTGAAACTGATGGACTAAATAATTAGACTTTTTTACGAAACTACCTTAATACTATAGAAAAACTGCCACCGCCTTTTATATCGGCGGGTATGGATAACTATAGGGGCCAGTGCAGAAGGACTGCTTTCCAACTGCAACGTTACTGCCAACTACCTACCAACTGCCCATACATTTATTTTGTCATCGCAGTTCCATTGATGTCGGCACAACTGCACGCTGATAAAAATATATGAGCAGTCGGTTAGGTTCAGTTGCAGTTGGAATGCAGTCCATCTGTACCGGCCCTAACTATTTTATAATATTGGATGGCGTAACGCAAAAGCAAAAATACTATACATAATTTTCTATTTAAAAAAAATCCTCTTAGAAAACATGCCATGCTACGCAGGTTGTTGCAAGGTTTGTATGAAAGATCAAACACCTTAAAGTCTCAGAGATCGTACTGTATCATTTCGCTTGTGGCGCGGCGGGGGATGCGGGGACCATGGTAAACATCTTGCATAAAGAATTGGCTTATTAGTTCACCCCCACGCCCCCCTCGTAATAAATAAGGAAGTTAGTTAAAGAAACAAACGAACGCATGAATAACAATAAGATACGACGATGTAGGCCGAGAGATGGCGCGCTATTAAGTTGTGGTAAAAATACCGGTCAAGAGCGAGTCGGACTCACCCACTGAGGATTCTATAGAAATTGTTAGGGAACTATGAAAATAAAGTGTTAGCAGAACCCCTCTTCTAGCTAAAATGTACGAAGTGTGGGGTCATTTTAGACGGACATAAAAAAAATAGGATTTTCAGACTTTGCTTATCGGTTGTGCTATAAGACTACTTATTGTAACAAATTTCAAGTTTCAAGGACAACTGAAATTACTTTCTACCGATTTTCATTCCCCTTCCCGATAATTTGTATGAAAAAAAATAACAACAAGTAATCTTAATTAATAATAAATTATCTTTTTTGATTGCGTTTATTTAAAAGTATGATTTTTCACTGTTTCTAGGAGTAGACCTAAGTAATTCGTTTTTTTTAGCTTGACACATCCCCGCGTTGCTGAGAAAAAGGTTTTGACAGACGGACAGACAGAAGGACAACAGAGTGATCTTATAATCCTATGACAATAATTACAGTAAGTAAGAAAAAAAAAATTATAAGAAACTTGTGTAGCAGAGTTAAGCTCTTAGCCTATACGAGAGATGAAGGCTGATTTATTTAATTGCTTGAGTCGCGAGACGGATAAATTGATCCCGTGACTGTGGGAGGGTTAACGACTCGGTTTCAGTTTCCACAGATTATGCTTCAGCCAGTTAATGAATCATTACCTAACGTCTCAGTTTAAAAGTCATTCCAGCATTTGGAACGAATTGATGAACTGGTGATTTGTTATTATTATTTTTCATCACACTTGCTCGTAAACAGTGTCGTAACATGCAGGCGACCTTGCTTGCAACCCCTCCGAATAAAACCCTCGACCTTAATGTGCTTGTCATGAAACACGTGGTCGGTAAATGCGTCATTGCCCGTACTCATTTTCATGTCATGAAGCCCAAGGTCGGTAAATGAGTTTGTTACTGCATGGTGAGCTGCTGCTCCGTGCGCGCGCTGCACACGCAAGCCATGGACATGCTGCGTAGGGGCTGGGGGGGGGGGGTGGGCAAGAGCGTAGCGCACGGCGGTACAGAATTACGAGCATCGACTCATTAAAGCCCTCAGTCTTTGACATAGTAAAGTGCCCATTGCGGCCTATTTACTGAATAAATCATATAAATTTTGAATTTTGAATTTCGTATTTTATATGGAATCTTCCAAGTTTAGGTATATTTTATACTATTGATATACTGCTGCTAGTTAAGAGTAAAACTACTAGTAATTCTCAAGCAACCTTAGCCGTTATAGTTTTCCTTAAAAGTTTGATATACTTACTACCATCTTGAATTTTTTCAAATTTTTCCACCCACCCGTTTAGATTTTAGAGGGGGGGAGGAACGCTCGACTTCAATGAAAATTTGCACTTTAAAGTTGAATATTTCGCAAAAAAAAACAATAAATCGAAAAATCGTCTTAGCAAACCCCTAAAAGACCTGTTTTTAAAAGACCTATCCAACGATACCCCACACTATAAGGTTTGATGAGGAAAATAAAATCACCCATACTTTACGTCTATGGGAGGTACCCTAAAAAAATTTTTTTTTAGTTTTTTATTGTACCATTTTGTCGGCATAGTTTACATATATATTCGTGCAAATTACAGCTTTCTAGCATTGATAGTCCCTGAGAAAAGCCGCGGACGGACGGACAGACAGACAGACAGACATGGCGAAACTATAGGGGTTCCGTTTTTGCCATTTTGGCTCTGGAATCCTAAAAATATGAGGTAGTCTTTAGTTTTTATTTATTTCAAAATCACATACATAGGTATAATTAGTAAGACATGAACAGTAAAAATTATGAATATAATATTGACTATTCTTGTAGACGTAAAGTTTGGCCAGTCGGACTTGACTGAAATGTGGTAACCTACACATGTCATCTGCGGGTCCATATTGACTCGCATAAAATCGATCCTCCGATTTTTTTTCCTGCTACCGATTTGTAGCCAGAATCATCACTCTTCCGAATTTTTTACTTCATAATTTTATTTGTCATAAATTTGTACTACTACCAACTGAAGTCATAATGGTCACTTATCAGAATATCGTAATTCATAACGTTGTCACTAAGATATGTTTGTACTCATAATACTTCATTCATAATCATCAATTTCAATAAACTTGTTAATCATAACATTTAAACATCGATACAGTTTTTTTACGTTAATTTAACGTTAATGCGATGTTGTAACTGGAGTGAAAGTTTTTATATATTATTATCAATATGGAGGAGAAATAAACGAATATAAATAGGCCCAGATGATGATATTGATGAGATTATTTCTTAAATTGTGAGTATCCTACTTTACTGGTGGCAGTTTGGTTCTGTAGTGGTCGCAGTTCTAACCTAACCTAAACCTATATTAATGGCAGTAGTTTGGTTCTGTAAGGGTTGCAGTTCTAACCTAACCTAACCTACTTTACTGGTAGCAGTATGTTTTGAGGAGTCGCAATTTTAACTTAACCTACCTACATTTCTGACATCTAATAAAACTTATAAGACGATTGAGGGTTAAATTCATATAAAATTGATTTGCTGACGAATTGTTTTCTTTGTTACTTACATCTATTGTAGTTAAATAATGTCTGTAGTAATAACATCCAACAGAACCATGTGATTGCTTCGCCCATTGATGGCGTTGTCATCGAAATACTTATCACATTTTTTTTTTCACTAAACGAAAGCAACGCAGGCTATAAACTATGAGAGTGAAGTTTATAGTTACAAATAAGTCTTCTTTAAAAATATATGATAATGGAGTTTTATGAGTACAAAACAATATGCTTGAAAAAAGTATTGACAAAAAAAAGGAGTACAAGAGATATTTATGACAACTACCATTATGTTTTAAATGTTCGGAGTTATGATCGGTAGTAATAGTGACTAAGTATTAATAGTGATTATAATGACAGAAAATTGTATGACAAACATTTTCGGAGTTCTAATAATCGGGGTGAAAAATTATGCCAACTTTGGTGCACCCGTCATCTGCACCTCTCAAATAACCCTAGGTTACTTTTTATACCGACATTCCTATGGGATACATCTATAATCCCAAAACCTTAAAATGACTAACAAAGCATTAAATGTTGTAAGAGTGTTTTTCACACAACGTTAATAAAACCTCTATGTAAATTTTGAGAATTCCTGTGAGAATTTTGAAAAATCCCACTATTTAATGATTTACGCCAGTTAAACCTCTGGTAAAGGCTAGTCTAATAATAAAAATAATAATAAAATACTTTCAAATAATAATTCCACAACTTTTCAGAATACATTATGACACCTAAATCGAGGTGTCAAACAACTTTTAATTAATCTTTAATTAGTTTTCAGACTGAAAATTAGCAAAACTAATTTACGGCACAAACATAGTTCATTAATTAATTATTAGCAGTGTTGAAACTTATTGCTTTAATTTAATTTAGAAGTTTGATAAAAGTCTTTTTTTAACCCCCGACGAAAAAGAGGGGTGTTATAAGTTTGACCGCTATGTGTGTCTGTGTGTCTGTGTGTCTGTATGTCTGTGTGTCTGTCTGTGGCACCGTAGCTCTTAAACGGGTGGACCGATTTGAATGTGGTTTTTTTTATTTGAAAGCTGGTTTTCTAGCGATGGATATTAGACATGATTTATCAAAATCGGTTCAGCCGTTTCATTACTTGATTTTTTAATGAATTTGCGCAACAAAAATAAATGTGAAATGTGTGGTGAATTTGTACTTGTATACGAGAGCCAAGTTTTCTTACAAAGTGAACAAAATGACAATTAACCACGCATTTGTTGCAGTAATTACTCTATTTTGAACGAATGTGTTACGATTACTAACAATTAAAAAAAAAAAACCCTACATTTTCTCTTGTTTCCCGTACATAACTATTTTACATAGCCAGCACTAGTAGTGGCTAGATTTTTACTTAATTTAATTAGGTCCTGCATCTATGCCGGCCGCGAAAGGACGCGCTCGCTTCGCTCGCTTTACTCGCTCTGTTCGCCCGTCAAGCTGCGTTTCCACCAAAAATGAGCGAGAATGTGTTGCGAAGAATGTGTTTTTCATTAACCAATAGAAACACTTCATTTATACATCCTCGCACAGCACATCTCTGGTGGAAATAGCTGAGCGGAGCGAGGCGAGGTGAGTGAAGCGTTTCTTTGTTAAAAACACGTTCCTTGCAGCACAACTTCGCACATTATTGGTGGAAAAGTTGCTTTATGGTCTCAAATGCGACTATAATATATTTTATAAGAAGAATTAATTTTGTTGAATTACTACGTAACTTAGCACATCTACGTATTTGTAGAGCGTCTACGCGACGTAGTGCTGCTACGAGAAAAGAAAAATATTTTAATTCTTCCTACAAACCGGTAATAATTAACAAGGACGATTTGAAAAACGGACTTATTTATCTATGGCAGTAGTCTTTTCCAGATTAAGACAAAAATATAGCCATAAATTGTATGTACAGTCAAGTGTAAAAATATGTAGGTACTTATTCAAAGTTTCAAAAATATGTGCCACAGACTCTTATTTCGGCGCAATAAGGCCGTAGTAGCATATTTTTGAGTGATTCGAATAAATACTTATTTTTGCACTTGACTGTACATATATATTTTTTAATTTAATTAACTTAATACAATTAAACATGCAAGCCGTGGTGGCCTAGTGGTTTGACCTATCGCCTCTCAAACAGAGGGTCGTGGGTTAAAACCCCGGCTCGCACCTCTGAGTTTTTCGAAATTCATGTGCGGAATTACATTTCAAATTTACCACGAGCTTTGCGGTGAAGGAAAACATCGTGAGGAAACCTGCACAAACCTGCGAAGAAATTCAATGGTGCGTGTGAAGTTCCCAATCCGCACTGGGCCCGCGTGGGAACTATGGCCCAAGCCCTCTTGTTCTGAGAGGAGGCCTGTGCCCAGCAGTGGGACGTATATAGGCTGGGATGATGATGGATGATGAATTAAACATGCATTACATATTTTAGTGCTACTCGCCAAACTGTAACGTTTATTGGCGAGAAGCGCTCAATTTATTTTAACTTACATAACTAACCAAACCACCTCATTCTACATTATTGTACAAATTTGCTAACATAAGTAAAAAAAAATGTAAATAAAAAAATGTACATAAGAAACCTTCACACACCTAGGTACGTAATTATTTAACTTGTGTTATACTCAGAAAAACCTCACAACACCAATTTTCGGCGGCACAGAGCTAGAATCTGGTTCAATAACGTTCAATTTATTTTAGGTTCGGCATTTTTTCGTAGCGAAATTGTATTTCCGCAGTGACTAGGAACAGGAGTTACCAGGCAAACATGAAAAAGAGAAACGTTTCCTAACACCGGAAAGCACGGCTACTATTTGAAACGCGTGGTCCATCCAAAACGAGACCGGCCAGTATTAACTGGAATACTCTTCCCTCTGCGTGCAGAAATAGCCGAAGAGAAAAGGGGTATTTATTTTGGCGCCAGAGGTCAATCGCTGTTGGTTGTTGCTCAGCGATTTTTCAATAGTCAGTTCAAACTATTACGGTGTTCTGCGCTCTTGGTAATTTTGTGGGATTTTTGTTTTGCTTTTCTGTTTCTTTTGTTTATTATTTACTAGCCTTAACCCGCGGCTTCGCCCGCATGTATTAGTAGATTATTGTCGTGGCCTGTATTAAGCGGACGAACTTGCGAGTCCGTTTAACTAATACGAAGCCAGCAATTGCTATTCCAGCCGAGACTAATATAAAGCGTTTCTCAAAAATGGTGAATAATTCTGAAATAGAATAAACTTTTTCTCAAAATATATTATAAAATTTAATTTTATTCCAATATTTTTCTTATGCTTTCCCGCCTTTTTTCATTAAAAATAAACTGCAGGAGTATTTTTCCAGCGAAAACACCAGAAGCTGTTTCAGACCCAATAAAAAAGTCCGAAGTTCCAACAAAATATCTGATACCGCCCATTACATTTGGCTGTATACGACTTATGCCAACACTTCCATGGCCTTTTTACCTTTAAAAAAAAAGTGACTGATTGCAGGCGCGCTAATTCATTATTGTCGAGCTAGCGCGCCTGCAATCTTTTTAACTTTTTAATTTTTCACTGACCATAAACTATGCACTTCAAATTCTGATATGTAAAGAATAATGTCAACTTTTACGGACTTTTTTGAGAAAAATAATATTATGCCCGAATCGTTCATCCACCATTACCTCTCATATTCGTTTTCTAGAATTGTTTTACCGTACAACGGCAAAAACTACTAACACTGGCAAAATTGTCCTCTGATGGACAGAGCCATATTTTTTTAAAGAAACAACAACAATATTATGCCCGTGCAATTTTTGAAATATACAACGTCAACCGTATACTTAAACCATTCTGTTACCATGGCAACGCAACAAATAAAGGTCTTAGACTGGCTGGAAAAAATTTACGGTAACAATTTGGACAACGTTCGCTTGCACAACGCCATCTATTTATTGCAAACGAAGTTAACAAAAGTCATCTTCAGAGCCGAGGTACGTCACCGTTCGGACAGTGCCCTCTATCATTGGCTATCTGCACGCCAAGTTTCATGTGAATCCGTTCAGCCGTTATTGCGTGGTTGAGTCACAAACATTCTAAACATCCAAACATTCACACATCTTCACAAACTTTCACATTTATAATATTAGTAAGATAAGATAAGTAATAATTATTATGTCCCACTACAGGACATGATAGGTAGGTAGGCAGGACGTAATTTACGCTCAGGCTCAGTACTTACGGATCGGGGACTTCACACAGATCAATAAATGTATTTGTAGGTAGAGCTTGTCTAAGCTAAGATGACGCGTGCCTCACTCAACTATATCAGTTCATTATGGGTAATTAGACAGCTTTTTACAATAACCGCTTGAGTATATATTATAGTCCTCCACATCGGTTTCGATGACGGCGACCCTCACTAAATATATCCATTGTATAAAATTTTGCAAAAAAAAATTATAATAATTAAGAAAAACACTTATTTTCTACCGTGCGCTCTAATATGGCTCGCTAGACCGAACTTAGTCTTAAAAACTCTATCGCAGGGTGCACAATGGAGTTGGCCTTGTGAATTGTATGTATAAGTATAGGAGGCCTTGGGTCTGTCTTTTAAAATTTGGCGTTTGAGCTAGAGTGCTGTCAAGCGGTTCTTTTCAAAAGTGCCAATCGATCTGAAGATGGTAGCCACGAAGACCTGTTCGAAAACCTGTTGTAAACTAAATCCCCGTTAGATTCAGGCGGCTATTGTTGATTTTCTCTCTCACTAGTCATAATGAACTGATTTCGTTGAGTGAGGCACGCGTCATTTTAATTTAGACAAGCTCTACGTACAGGTTCTTTCACGATATTTTCCTTCACTGTAAAGCTCGTTGTTTCCAAATGCAATTTCGCACATGAATTATGAATAAATCAGAGGTGCGAGCGGGGATTTGAACCTAAGATCCTCTGCTTGAGATGGCGTAGGTCAAACCACTAGGTCATCCTCATCAAGGCGGTTGAATCCCTTAGTGCATGACAAAAAAACACTACAGTAAAACAAGTAAAAACACTTAATTGTTAAAAACCCGCCAAGAGCGAGTTGGATACGTCCAAGATAGGGTTCCGTAGCCGTTACGAAAAAATCAAGTATTAATATTTTTCTAAGGAATTTTGCATTTTGTATGGAAACTTCAAAGTATACTTAGGTAGAATTTATGGGAGTGCCAAAGTTCGCATACTCTTCGCTAATCATACCGTAATTTTTTTCCGAATCATCGTTTGTCATATTTTTATCCCCCTGAAACCTTAAATTTTTCTGAAAATTTTAAATGGTCATCCTATAGAAAACTATAGGTTAGGTTTGTTTTATAATAATTCTGAACAATCATTGGATTCAGAGAAGAAAGAGTTATGGCAAACGATCATTCTGACAAACATCACATTCGAACTTTCAATAAGTACCTATGCGAGCTGATATTATGGACCCATATTTTATACCTTAAGCTGCTATTTATTCTTAAACTAATAATAATTCTCAAGCAAATTATACGTTATAGTTTTTCATTGAGAGACGGACAGACAGACAAACACTACAAACTATAAGGGTTCAGTTTTTGCCATTTTGGCTACGGAACCCTAAAAATTTCATTTTGGACAAATGTTCTGTAACGGCAGTTTCGTTAAAATACATTTTTATTAAAGTAAAATGAATTTACATAGCAGACTAGTCTCGAGGCTCTAGTCAGTCGTAAAGGCTGTCTAGAGTTTCACAGAGTACAGTGTTATTTGAAAATTAAATATTTAATAGAAGTTTAGTAATTTATTGAATCAGGTGTTACTTTGCAGAAGTCCTAATCGATGAACTAAAAGAATTTCTTTACTCACTCGCGACCTTATGATAGCTCTAAGCTCTGAAGATGAGCTCTGGTTGAGTTCGCAACGCGTCAGTGTGGGTGGATGGGTTTGTGTGATTTGTGTGTGTTCTTACAGTGTGTAGGTGGAGGAACTGCATGAACACGAATATTTTGCATAAACTTAGCTATCATAAGGTTACGGGCGAGCAAAGAAATTCTTTTAGTTCACTTAAAAGAAGTTTTGAAAATGTTCCGAATTGAGAAATTTTAATAGGCACTATCCCATGAGGCACATGCGCCTCATGCGTGACTTTACTGGTACGTCCATGAGGCACATGAGCTGGACGGCGGGGCCATATCAGCCGAAGAACCGATAACCGCTGGGGTAAACGAGTTCTTGAGTGGAGACCGCGAATCGGCAAACGTAGCTGGCGAGAACTGGATGAGAGTGGCCGAGGATCGTGCTCAGTAGCATGTTTTTGGAAATGCCTACGACCAGCAGTGGACTAAGATAGGCCGATGATGATGATGCATAAGCTAATAATAATTACAGAAATAGATGAATATAAAGAGTTATTGCAGTGTAAATCAGGTCGTACTAACTACTAGTTGCTAAGCTCGTGTAGATCTAATATTACGCAGGCAAATTTGTGGACAAAAGCGACGGAATTGACTTGATAATGTAGGTATAGGTATAACTGATGAATAGCTACAAATTAACATATATTTGTGAGTGATTGTAGCATTGTTAAGTACAGCAGTACTGAGTAGCGCTTCCAAGGCTATTTTAACGCACAAAAACACAAAATAACACTTTAAAATACGGCACGCAAACAACGTTAAACTTTGACAGAAATAGACAGATGACATTTGAATTTATTGTTACCAGTGCAAGAAATTAATTCTATTAGTTTTGCGCAATATGGCGAGGTTTTTTAATTCTGGTCAACCTTTATAATCTTTTTAACTAAATAAATTCATTTTAATTTGGATGTACCAAATTTTAGCTAAATCATACATGTAATGTTTAATGAAAGTATGTGAACTCCCATGTGAAAACTTTTAATCTTTTCTACCATGTCGTTTCCTAAACATTATCACTCTATTTCATGATAAACCGAACTCGATTACCAGCCTAACACGCCACTTATTGCCAGGGGAGTTCCTTTTTGACGCCTTCCGGAGCCCCTGGGCCCTGGGGGCCGATCTCGGCTAACAGTTTCGGTTAGATCCTTACTTCAATTATAAAGTTACCTGAATATTATGATAGCTCTGCCGTGAATAGGGTAACCATTAGAAAAGGCTTGGCAAAAAAGGCTGGTTAGATTATTTCCCCAAAATTGTTGTTTCCTAGTAGCAAAATTTCCATTTTCTTTCAAGGGCGTCGCCAGGGGCAGTAGAGAGAGGCAGCTGCCCCCCCCCCCTAGATATTCTAAAAACCGGCCTAGAGCGTGTCGGACACGCCCAAAATAGGGTTCCCTAGCCATTACGAAAAAAATAAGTAATATTTTCTAAGGATTTCGTATTTTATTCGGAATCTTCCAAGTTTAGGTATATTTTATACCTTAGGCTGCCATTTCTTTAGATTTTAGAGGGGGGGGCGCTCGATTTTAATGAAAATTTGCACTTTAAAGTTGAATATTTTGCAAAAAAATCACTGATTGAAAAATCGTTTTAGCAACCCCCTAATGATTTTAAAACACCTATCCAAAGATACCCCACACTACAAGGTTGGATGAGAAAAAAAAATCACTCCCACTTTACGGCTATGGGAGGTACACATTTTTTTTTTAATTTTTATTGTACCATTTTGTCTCTTTCATTTTGTTTTTTTCTAGCATTAATAGTCCCTGAGCAAAGGCGCAGACGGACGGACAGACAGACAGACAGACATGGTGAAACTATAAGGGTTCCGTTTTTGGCATTTTGGCTCCGGAACTCAAAAAGTTGCCAAAAGTAAAGCAACCAAATATGGTTTGTTATAAATGCGAATGTTTGTAAGTATATGTTTGTTTGTTTACTTGTTTGTTTGTTTATCGCTTCATAACATCTAAACCACTGAACCGATTAAAAAAAAATCGGTATACAGATACTTTAGGTCCCAGAGAAGGACATAGGATAGTTTAAATCCCGGAAAATTGCATAGTTCCCGCGGGATAGTGAAAACCGAATTCTACGCGGACGGAGTCGCGGGTAACGGCTAGTTATAAATATGATACGAAAGTTTGTAAGTCTGTTTGTTACTTCATCACGTCGATGAATTTCAGTATACAAATAGTTTGAGTCCCGTAGAAGGACATAGGATAGTGTTTATCCCGGAAAATAGGATAGTTACCGCGGGATAGCGGTAAACAAATTCTACGCGGACGGAGTCTCGGGTAACGGCTAGTTGAAAATATCAGTAAGATTTATTTCAGCGGATAATCCTTTGCAGAACATGCGTTTTTAAAAGGATAAAAAGGACAGAAAAAGATACGTGTGGTCACAATCAAAAGGCCACAAAAATACTGGACTAATCCGGAAAAGCCGGATATGTGGTAACCCCCCGCGAAGCTCCAGGGGAGAATGTCATCCCTATCCAATTACATAAAAGGCAAAGTCCCGAATGACTGACTGACTCATCACCAAACCGGCGCACGTGTAATTTAAAGCGTGTTGATATGTTTTTGTGTGAAGGTAACGAGACGTGGGGCTGCCCGTTAGGTAGAAAAAGTTGACGGTGGGCGAGGATAGCGTACAATCTAGCGGCATAAGGTTTTTACCCGGGGACGTATCTGAATATCGAAAATTAATATATCTAATGTTAAAAAGTCGATCGTCAAAATATCGAAAGTAAGTTAGGTTAGGTTAGCAACGACAAGCAATTCGTGAAGCGATACTTTTTCAATAAACTTTTTTTTTTCACTGGACAATTCACACCAATTGACCTAGTCCCAAAGTAAGCTTAGCAAAGCTTGTGTTATGGGTACTAAGCAACGGATAAATATAATTCTATAGATAGATACATACTTAAATACATATTAAACACCCAAGACCCGAGAACAAACATTTGTATTTTTCATACAAATATCTGCCCCGACACGGGAATCGAACCCGGGATCTCAAGCTTCGTAGTCAGGTTCTCTAACCACTAGGACATCTGGTCGTCTAATATTATCGTTTTATTTTATTTTTTATATTCCTTTAGGTTCGATATTTTGACCGTCGATATTTTACCTAGATCGATTATCGATATTTCAATTTTCGATATTCTCATATACGTGCCCCTCTACCCACTACACCGTATAATGGATGGATGAAAGAAAGAAAGAAAGAAAGAAAATACATTTATTTAACGCCATAAAAAACAAACATAGGAACAAACATAGAACAAATAAAGACATACATGACGCTAAACAGGTCCCCACTCAGCATAATGCCACGGCAAGCCGTAGCAAAGGGCCTTCGTGAGACATCGTCATCCGCTCCTGTCCTGCGCCGTATAATACCATGACTGCAATGTATCAGGCACGGCATGTAACGCGACGCGGACGGAGAACATGTCAAAGACGTGTCATACCCATAAGAAGCGTATCGGCACCGTTTTTGCCGCTCCGTGCCTGGCACGCGACGGCGACTGTTGGTTAAGAAACGTGCTAGTGGGCATAAATAAATAGTAATATAATATATAGGTACTTTTCGATACAAAGAATATATTTTTGCCGGTGGGTATTGGGTAGTACCTTTAAGCGTTTTTTTATCCGACAGCCCGAAGGAGGGTTACTTTTTCAGTGTGAAGTACGTATTTATGTTTGCTTGTATGTAGGTAGGAGAACAGATGGCCGTTGGGGCCGAAAATTTCTCGAGTGGAGACCGCGGATTGGCAAGTGCAGCGTAGGACGTCCACCAACGAGATGGACGGATGATCTGGTTAAAGCGACTGGAGGTCTATGGGGAAGGCCTATGTCCAACAGTGGACGTCCTACGGCTGAGATGATGTTGATGCTGACGATGTAAGTAGGCTAAAGATAAAGAGAGTAAGTTGTGTCTACAATTTTCTCTATCTCCCTCAAATATTCAAGAGCACTCTGGGTATCTCGCTGCAAAGGTAATAAAGGTGCAAAGCGTGTTTACACCGTTAATATTGCAGGCAAACACAAAGCACGTGCCCTGAGCACGTGACAGTGCCACAAAAGCACAAAAAGCTCGAATGTTCGTGATATCGTTCTCAACTGTAAACTTTTATGCGACCATTTGTATGAAGCGCTTCGAATTTTTAAACAAGCCTTTATGAGTAGTGTGTGTTGTCAAACTAACTGAATCGGTGCCCGTTGTGGAACTATTTCACATAATAATCATCGTTTTGCTTGACAAAGAAACTTACAATGACAATGTTTTACGGTGAGTTCAGGGAATCAGGAATATTTTTATGTTGTAGTACCTTCTGATAATTTTATACCAAAGTGACACGCAGTGACAGCGACGAGGTAACTAGTAAAGTGTAAATATATTTCTGACTTCGACTGTACGGTCGCCTGCTGCATTAATATTTGCCACAGCGGAACTTACCCTTTCATTATTTTTGAAATTTTGGAAAACATATGGTTTTTCCTACTCAGAATCAAGAGAACAATCGATTCCGATAGTTTAAAAAAATGCCCCCAAAAAATGACAGTTTGCGACGTTTTTTTCATACACTTAGTAGGGGCGTGACAAAACTGACTCATAACATTTTTTTAAACGATCGGAATCAATTGTGCTCTTGATTTTGAGTAGGAAAAACCATATTTTCCAAAATTTAAAAAAAAAGGAAAGGGCACTTTTTTTTGAAAACGTACCGGCCCTAGAAATACAGTCGAATCAGATATTTATGCACGCCTTGTGGATCAGATATTGGTGCTGGTGCCTGTACATGCTATGCTTGTTGGCCCGAGAGCTGGTAGATATTTTATAACAGGTATTTAAAAAAAGTTAAACTTGTAAATACTTTCGATATTCAAATACAAAATAAACACCTAGCTGGATGGAACATAGTAAGTATACTCCAACCCTCGAACTTTTACGAACTTTTTTTTAAAAACATGTGCGATTTTCTTTTCAAGGAAAACAACATTCTTGCAGCAAGTCAGATTTTAATGATGTCAGAAATATAAATTCCTGGCTGGAACAAAGCGGAGCTAAAATGGTCCTTGATTTTTTAAGACGTGTTTTTTTTGTGGGAAAAATCTCGCGGCACTTCGTATTTTCCGTAAAACTTTTTGGTATCACGTTTGTTCTTAAATATTTCAAAGTGTGAATCAAAAGAAGATAGATAATTTAATCGGGTTTTTAAATTAGCCAAGTGTTACACCAATATCGAATTTCAAATTAACTGCCAAACAGAATACTTATCTGGGGGCACGGATGTGCCCCCGCCAAGATAAAAAAAGAATACATAGTCTTTACGTGTCAACGGAAAACTGGAAAGTATACTTTTGTTTGGACTGACGAAGCACTTTTATAAAATCTATGTCTCTTTTGAAAATATACTCTGAGATTTGATAAATTCGACAGCAAATAATTTTATTGAATCAGGCGTTACTTTGTGGAGGTCCATATCAATGAGCTATAAACGATTACTTTGCTGACTCGCGACCTTAGCTACGTTTATGCAAAAAATGTGTGTTCATGCAGCTATTCCACCTCCAAGCTGTAAATCACAGATATCACACAACCCCAACTATCATCACCACGACATACTAACGCGGTTCATACTCAGCCAGAGTCCATCCTCAGAGCAACACAACAATCAGTTTGCGTCAGTAAGTAAGTCTAACATCTAGTAGCATGGTAATAATAATAATAATAATAATAAAGAAAATAATAATATAAATTAGTTTGGTACATATATTTTAAAGCACTTTGGCTTAGGCCCGTGCAATATTTGACCTCCTAATCTAAGAGAGGTAACAATAAGTTAAAAATAAAATAATAATAAGAATAAAATTTATTTATTTGGATAACTAGGATCCATCATTAAAATTTGTTAGTATTATTTATAAATATCTTACAAGGTGTTAGTCAAATGCATTTAAAAGGAAAAATAAAATAAAATAGTTCAGCACTTTTACATAGGCATGGTGAACGGTTGTGTTGCTCTGAGGATGAACTTTGGTCGAGTTCGAAACGCGTCAGTGGTAGTGATAGTTGGAATTGTGTGTGTTCTTACAACGAGGAGGTGTAGAAGCTGCATGGACCACCATTTGTTGAATAGACGTACCAAAAGGTCAGGATGAGCAAAGTAATTGTTTTAAGTTCATTAAATTCCATAGCAGGAGTGAAGCATAAAGGGGGGGTAGTACAACGAAATTCGAAAATTGAAGTCCAAATCGTACCGTCCCTCTCACTCTCATATTGAATAACATAAGCGTAAGCGGGACGGCAAGAGACGAAGTTCGAATTTTGCACTTATTCTTATCCATGTCACGTCACGTCATGCAATGTCACGAATAAATGTTTTCTTTCTATCTCTCTTTCATTTCGTAGTCGACAAGGCAATATTCACTCGTAGAATTATCACTAGAAAGCAGAATTTTCGTGGCATTTTTTATCTGTCATAGTGACTTCTCATTTATAGACTCTACCTAAATGATGTTGATATTAGACTTTAAATTAGATTGTCGTAAACTTATCATGTTATGTAGAATGTTCTTTTTCCGCATACAAATGGATATTTGACTCGAAAATACAAACTGAGACATGGATGCACAGAAAAACCAGAAAAAGAGACCAGCGCTGGGAATCGAACCCAGGTCCTCAGCAATCCGTGCTGCGTGCTATAACCCCTACACCACCGCTGGACAGGAATCTAGACACGAATTTTTCCTATGCATACATATCTCAGGTTGCTTATTTCTACTACGCTACTTATGACTATAAAATATATAATATAGATATTTGACTGTAAAAGAAGTAGTTAAAAACTGGAAAGTATGAAAAAAATCATCTATTTCTTTTATAGAAACATTAATGGAACACTCGTTAACATTGCAACAGAATTTCAACATGAAATTGAAATATAACCGAACTGAAATTATTAAATTAGAAATTGTTATTTATTAATTGTTCATTCATATGTCTATTTCGCATTTTCAACTGCTCGAAAGTTTATTGGAAGAGATCGCTCTGTAACTTAAGGCCAACCATTGTTTAGCTCTACTCTTAATCTTTTTTTAATACATATGTTGTTTATGGCTATATGTATATCTGACGTCGATAAGACTTCTCAAGTCACTATGACAGGTGAAAAGTGCCACGAAAAGTCCGCTCTCTGCTTATCACTGTAATTCACAGTCGATGAACAAACTCAAACCTAGATTTATTTCCTTGACCATATTTCAACTTAGGCACCATACCCAAGCACAATGGAATATTTGGCTTGAAGCGAGGATTCCTCGCGCAGCTGAATATTTTTAGGGTACCGTTGCCGAAGCGTGGCAAACAGAACCTTATCTCTCTCAAGGCTGTGCAGATCTGTTCACTCACGAAGGCGCGCCCTCCACAGCTAATTATCAATGTGCACGAATAAACCTCGTACTTACATGTTGTCTTAGCACAAAACAGATAAGTACAGAAGTCTCCTGTATGTACTTCACTTTTCATACCTACGCTCGACGGTCGCTCTAGGGTTGTCAACTATGGCTTATGCACAAAAAACTATTGTGATTGTAGAGAATGAAACGGGAAGAATTGAAATATAAATTAAAAATAACTTAAATATTTTAATGTTTGTCATTGTTATTACAAATTTGTCACAGAAAGTATCTTGCGACGATTTCGGCATTGGCGAAATGCACGATTATTATATTTTAAAGTGTAATAAATTCGCATTCTCCATTATTGCACAAAAAAAATCACAGACGAGTACAAGCGGATGGCACTCGCGCTCGCGCTGGTCCCAACCGGTCCGAGATATCGTGTCCGTGAATAGAGTCTATGTGTGCGTCTAACCTATCTGTTTCGTGGTGTTAGTCTCAGTGTGCGAGACTAACGGTACGCTTGCGACTGAGGACACGTTCGAGCTATTCACAAATAGACAGACATGTCATACGGATATGTTTATAACTATAATTATATGTGGAGGGACGCGCCTGCGTGAGAGAACAGATTGGTATCTCGATACCGTAATATTTAAAATAGGTTAATGGAAAAAAACCATTATCGGCACCATGACTGCCATAAACCTAAATCAGTTCCCTGGACCCTATTTCACCAAAGTGATAATATATTTTTCATCATCATCATCATCATCCCAGCCCATTTACGTCCCAATGCTGGGCACAGGCCTTCTCTCAAAATGAGAGGACTTGGGCCGTAGTTCCCACGCGGGCCCAGTGCGGATTGGGAACTTCACACATTACATTGAATTACTTAACAGGTGTGTGCAGGTTTTCGCGCGATGTTTCCTTCAACGTGAAGCTCGTGGTAAATTTCAAATGTAATCTTCAACCCACGTCTCTGAGAGGTGATAGGTCAACACGCCACCACGGCTTGTTTTTCATTGTCGACATTTATTTGTCGGTAAATCTTGACATGAAATTAAAGCCGTGTCAGGTTTTTTTTTTTAATTGCACAGCTTCATGTAATACCCCCGAAATTGTCACTTCAAAGTTCAATATCTCAAAAACGGCTGGACCGATTTTGATAAAACATATTATCTAAGAACCATCGCTAGAAAACTTGCTTTCAAATAAAAAACCTCATTTAAATCGGTTCACCCGTTTCAGACCTACGGTGCCACAGACAGACACACAGACACACATAGCGATCAAACTTATAACACCCCTCTTTTTGCGTCGGGGGTTAAAAATGGCTCCCTATAAAAGTAGTAGTCACACCTGTCAACGTGTTGAAGTAGGGTCCAAATGTGATTGTGAGTTAGGTACTATCAGCCAACTAAGTGGTCTATCAATATTTGAACAAGTTCCTATCAAATGAATATGTTACTAAAGTCGAATTATTCAAGTTGACAGACACGTCTATTGGCATGCAAACGATTATCAAATTTAGGGTGGTAGACCACACTACATATTTGGCTGATGGTACAGTCACCAGCATTAATATCTGCCACAGTGAAGCGTGCAAAAATATCTGACACGTCCTTCCGGCCCTAGAAATAGAGTCGCATCAGATATTTATGCACGCTTTTTACACAGCTGTCAAAGAAAATGCGAAACTGTGACAGAATCTTTCACTGCCATTCACTGCACGTTGCTGTTTAAAATGCACGAGATAGCGTACGTTCTCCATTCTACACAGTTAACCGGACTACTTCGACTCGATGTGTCGATGTTCCTCCCTTACTAAATGGTCTAGTGGAAAAGAGACGCAGGATGAGAAAACAGGGTGTGAGAGGTGGCGGAGTTCAGGAAACAACCTCACGTGTCACTGTCGTAGAGTTGATACGGTCTGTGTAACGTAACTTGTTGGTAAGACTCCATTATATGGAGAACTTAGATAGTATCTATGATCTATGGTTTAACTGTGCTACATACGAGTTTAAGTAGTTTTTTTGACAAGTTTTTATACCGGGCGTGGCCTGTAATCCGAGCAAATAATTAAAACATAGATCGTAGTCGTCAAACTGAACAACATTAGTTCAGCGACTTTTAAAAATAATGGAGTCTTTAGATTTTCCCTTTTTCATGCAAATTAAATACTGTTATCAATGTACGCAATCCTAGAACTCAACTGACGTCGCCTGTCACGCTACAAATATCATAGTACATTGTGTCTTAAGGGCGGTAAATAAGGAATTACGAACGAGAGTATATTAGAAGTCCGAAGTCGAAGATGCTATATGCTACATACCGCCCGTGCGACATACAATGTTTTTCATCACATTTGCGAGCAAATTGTATATATTTTTTTTATTCGACTGGATGGCAAACGAGCAAGTGGGTCTCCTGATGGTAAGAGATCACCACCGCCCATAAACATCTGCAACACCAGGGGTATTGCAGATGCGTTGCCAACCTAGAGGCCTAAGATGGGATACCTCAAGTGCCAGTAATTTCACCGGCTGTCTTACTCTCCACGCCGAAACACAACAGTGCAAGCACTGCTGTTTCACGGCAGGATTAGCGAGCAAGATGGTGGTAGCAATCCGGGCGGACCTTGCACAAGGTCCTACCACCTGCAACATATTTGTAAAAGAAAAACATACTTTTTCAAAAATTGCTGATACGGCTGACTGCGCTCTTTGCTTTACATTTCTGCTTCAAATAAACTTGAAAGTGTAATAAAAAAAACTAATTATTTTAAAAGTCGCTGAACTAATGTTGTTTAGTTTGACAAGTACAATCTATGTTTTAATTATTTGCTCGTGTTACAGGTCACACACGGTATAAATTGGTAAGTATTTTATTTTCTTAGAACTGAGTGAAATTGTATCATTTATACCCAAATAAACATTGAAATATAGGGTAGATGCCAACATATAAGAATAATTCCAAAACGCGACTCTACCTTAGTAACCGCTCTATTTTAACCCAAAAATAAAATTATTTTTACACAACAATAATAGCATCATCTCAGCCTATATAGGTATGTCCCACTGCTTGACACAGCCCTCTTCTACACCCATACAACAATCAGCTCATCCTATATATGTCCCACTGCTTGACACAGCCCTCTTCTCAGACTGATTTTATTATTTGGTTATTTTCTACACCCGAGAATAAAAATACTTAGGTATGCAAATAGGTACAAGTCTTATTTTATTTATAACAAAAAATTATATTTTATCCTTTTGCATACACCGCGAAATATAAAGCGTTACAAACATTAGGACATTACCTGAGGACAGATCCTACAACATTCATTCTAAAGTATTTACAAGTTCTATTCATACGCTGAACGTTTGAATGGGGATGCATCTTAAATACAAACGAAGTGGACCGACGATTGTACCAGCGCAGTAACTGACGATATTGTCGATCGTCCCATAGACAAACACGCCAGTAGATAACACGTCGTATTTCAGGAAATAATTTGTTTCCAATTTTGATTGATATAATTAGTATCTCATATGGAAACGGTGTTAGTTAGCTTTTTATAGTCAATTGGCCCGTATTTAATACATTGTATTAAATTGAATCCGTTTTTAGGTACACCTCTTAATAACTTTTTGGTAAAAAATCATTTTTAATACAAACTATTTTTGCTGACTGTCCTTTTTGTCGACCTTACTTGCATTGTCACCCTTAATTACATTTGCACACCAAATTTCAAGTCGATGCCATTAACCGTTGAACAGTTCCGTCCTGCGGAGACGATATTTGCCGGACTACCAGGATGACTTTACCACATTATTGTATAGTCATGCAATTTACATAAGTATACTAAATTTCGAGTCAATCCGACAGCTGCAAGTTTGTCGAATTTAACTTGTAAGATTTGACTACAGACAGACAACGGGACAGGTGAAACTAAATGGAACTCTTATAAGATTACTTAATTTTTGTCATTCAACATTTATTTTTCTCAAAAACACGTAGAGGTATCCTTTAAAGTTGTGAAAATAAAGTTTTTGAACTAAATTCACGTGGCAGGTGTTGACAGGTGTCAATGGGCGGCGGTGATTGCTCGTTTCCCCCTCTTAAATAAAAAAATCACGTGATCCAAATCTACAACCTTCTGAAAGTGTATTTTCATACGTATATGACAACATATAGGATACTTTTCACCCCAATGACGTGGAACTATGAAATTTGCCAAGAACTAAGGCTTCATAGCACAAGTAAAGGAATATATCTCAACTGAACTGATTAATTGGCATTGTCGCCCTCAGGTTCCTTTGTTACACTATTAGACTCTCAGTTGGCATGAAAATTCACACACCCTCAAAAACTTTCTCACTTATAATATTAATAGAATCTATCGAAACGAAAGCGCTATCTATTTATAGCTTTGTCTGTGGTCGGCGCTTTGTTCCTCAGAAATAACTTCTGCATTTAACGATTCGAATCGACTCTTATCCAGCCCCGGCATCTCCGCCGGTCTGGGATATCTGTCGCAATATAAATGTAAAAAGTGGCCCAAGTTGTTCTTTAGTAAAACAGGTAAGGGGAAGCTCTTGGATTATTCCATCCATCCCAGCCTATATACGTCCCACTGCTGGGCACAGGCCTCCTCTCAGAACAAGAGGGCTTGGGCCGTAGTTCCCACGCGGGCCCAGTGCGGATTGGGAACTTCACACGCACCATTGAATTGCTTCGCAGGTTTGTGCAGGTTTCCTCACGATGTTTTCCTTCACCGCAAAGCTCGTGTAAATTTCAAATGTAATTCCGCACATTTCGAAAAACTCAGAGGTGCGAGCCGGGGTTTGAACCCACGACCCTCTGCTTGAGAGGCGATAGGTCAAACCACTAGGCCACCACAGCTGCAAAAAACATTTAGATCATGTGAATTTGTATAATGGAGGTGGGAGTATGATCTTAAGCCTTTGTCAGATGATGCAATATTCATTTATAAATTTACACAGAAAATTGTACACAGACTAGGGCAGAATTTAATGTACTTCTCATTTTTCGTTAATTTTAGGGATTATAAGAATGGGTGCAGCCAGAAAGTTGTGAGTTCCGATACGGGCTCGCACCTCTTGAGTTTTTAGGGTTCCGTACCCAAAGGGTTAAAACAGGACCCTATTAACTAAGACTCCGCTGTCTATCCGTCCGTCACCAGGCTGTATCTTATGAACCGTGATAGCTAGACAGTTGAAATTTTCACAGATTATGTACCTATTTCTGTTGCCGCTATAAAAACAAATACCTACTAAAAACAGAATAAAATAAATATTTAAGGGGGGCTCCCATACAACAAACGGGTTTTTTTCTGCTAATACCTGATGTTGTATAGATAATGGTGCCCTTCGTGCGCGAGTCCGACTCGTACAAGAGGAGTGTGCTCGATGGAGTACCCCTCTAACAAATCAATTGAATTAAGATTGTTTTTTTGGAATCTTTTTTTTTGTATTTTTTATTTCAATTCCAAATTTTACTTTTACGGTCATCCCGTAAAACCTAAATTGAAAATACAAACTGAAATATAGATGCACAGAAAAACCAGAAAAATAAGACCAACACTGGGAATCGAACCCAGGTCCTCGGTATTCCGTACCGCGTGCTATACCGCTACACCACTGTTGGTCAACGGCACAGACACGAATTTTCCCTATGCACCACATATCTCAGCTTGTTTGTTTCTTATTTAGCCACTTAAGCAGTGACGCTAGCGACATCTATGCCGTAGCCCTCATCGAGAAACTTTCGGCATTCCATTGGAACCAACCGCTCACCCGGACAAGAGATGTCGTTATTAAGCAATCAAATTAAGATTGTTTTTTTTGAAATCAATTGAACTCATACATTATCTAATTATGGATGTAGCATAGCTGTTTGCAGATTTGAAGAAAAAAAAAAAAACCGTTGGTGACCCTCGTACCGCTACAAAAACATACTACACACTATTGTTACTGCATTAGATAAATGGCAAATTCATGAATTTCAGTTAACCTTCAGTTATTGAAGTTAAGTATGTTATATTTATTATAATGTGAAAATTTGGCAACTCTTATACAGAAGTTTTGGACGTGGCGAATATTATGTTTGCTTTAGTAAACAAACACCGCCACCTGTTTTAGAACTTGGCGGGATTAAAAACGTGTATACATTTATGTACCGACAGGAACGGCGGAGGTGATCCATTGAATTCGCTGTGCTATTTTGAAATATTGAGGACTTCTCTGAATACTGTCTGGTACAAATCAAGGACCGATCCAGCAGTTGGATTTTAAACACCAGTGCCTAATTTTACGACTCTATACCCAGAGGATGAGATTTTCAGATTGTATTGTGTATATTCCATGTAAATATCGGGATAAAAATTGCATTATTCCAAATGTCCAGCCTACACACACACACACACACACACACACACACACACACACACACACACACACATATACTCACAAGCATTTATAATATTAGGAAGAAACGTACAATATAGGTAGGTATAGCTAATTTTGATCTCACAATGGAACTATTTCTAGTCAGCCGTTCCGTGTAGTTAACTATCGGTTAACATGGAACTTTGAAATCCAATTTATCAGGGCAAACTTTTTTGATCTATGTTGGATTAATCTTGTTAATGGATGATTTCTGACAGAATTGTATTATAACAGATGACAAATATGTATTAATGTGTATATATTAATTTTATATACCTTGGTACGTATCCTATCCGATTATTCAGTTAATCTAAAATATCTTGCCTCAAATTCCATACTTGACAGGCTAGTACAGTCCATATATAATTTATTGATCGTGCTTGGTATCCAGATCATACTATACTTAGTATTCGAAGGTTCGTCGGCCAAATATCAAATTATGTTAACGTACCTTTTTACTACTAGATTCGGCTGTCATCGAGTCTTGTGGACGCCAGTCTTTACTCCCTCTCTCAGAAGTTAAAAATACGCCTCCTAATTCTGACAAAACAATGTAAATAAACCTCACTTGATAACTTACTTAAATCCACCACCATATTAACGCACTTTTTCCGCAAAAACGTGTATACGTTGTAACCACGTTATGAAGGAAATTCACCTTGTACTTGCGGAGTTTTGAATAATATATTATTATCCACCATCTTAGCTTGGCCTGCCCTCGGGTTTTTCGTCATAAAGATTGGTCGGCCTCAATTGGAGATGGAAGGATGCTCGGGGTTCACGTTACAGTGGGCACGTAACATGGCGTAAGAATATATGATGCTATGCAAGATATATGGACACGTAAAGTTTGTGCCGAACTTGGCGTGTTTATTTTCTGGCGGCCATCTTGCGATGTTGCTTGGTGAACGGGGAGTAGAGGTTGGAAGGAGGTTTTATAATAAAGTTGGTACATTTAAGGCTTGCTCAGGAAAGGTTCTTTATACCAGATCGCCAGTACATAAACCATTGCTATGTCGTCAAAGAAATTCATTGAAAATTGGGACACTTGGCACCAATTGGCCTAGTCCCAAAGAGTTAAAAAGAAAAGCTTGTGTTATTTATTTATATGCCAATAAAAAAATTACAGCATTACAGTAAAACCAATGCGCTGTAAAATTCAAATTATACTTACAAAAAAGACATTAAAAACAAAAAAAAGTTATTTAGGGATTTTTATCCTTGCTTCCCTAAAGCGACGGAAGACCACGTCCTCTGGCCAGAAATCAGAGTGCAGGAACCTGCTGGTGCCTAGCCAGCACTTGGAGTCTAAAAGAGCGAAAATTGTTGGCTATATGGGTTCTAGGATACGGATAAACTTATATGCATAAAAAATAAAAATTAAACACACGAGACTTCGTATTTTTCGTACAAATATCTGCTCCGCATAGTAAATCATTATAACCCATAACAAATTAACTTTGACAAAGTGAATTTACGGCCATTGATTTTATATGAAATGAATCCCATGTAACTGATGTAACTCACACAGCTATCAGAATTATTGTTGGTAACAAGCGCTTCTTTATATATCCTCTTATCCTCTTCCTCATTTCATGTTTTGGTTCGTTTTAAAAATTCAATTCAAATTTCATCTTTCGAATATCCACTGTACTTTCAAATTCAGCACTTTGTTTTTATCTCAAAATTCATTCTGCGATCATCATCCGTACTATAAGGACGTGCTGAATATTTTTATGATTTTGACATCAATATCTTTTCGACCATAATATCATAACAGTTTCACAGTGCAGTTAATTAGTGTTTTATAACCAGTTTCATCACACATTTGTATCCTGTTTTACTTAAGGATCTTGAAGGGACAATTGTAAATCCTACAACATTTCTAACCGTTTTAGCTTATTTATAACTTACAAAATTTATTATTTTTTATATTAAGTTCTTTTTTTGTATGCATTGTTACAGGTGCCTTCTATTTATCTTACATTTAATAAACCTCTTGAATATCTCCTGTCTTTACCTCTTCATCATCATCTGTTGCTCACATCGTGACAATAGGAACCACACGTGGCATCACAAGCGATTTCACCACTTTTTTCTATCACACGGTGTAGGACGAGGGTAGAACGAGAAGGGGAATGCGATTACGAACTTCAGCACGTTAGACAATAAGCCTGCATCACAGCAACACTTATAATTCGCAGTAACTCTTTAATCTGCGGATCGTCTAACTCTGCTTCATTTCCGGCCGCCGTCACTGGGGGGCTACTACGAGGTTCGCAAACCAAAGTTCGTATCGTACCGTCCCTCTCACTCGTATTAAAAAACATAAGCGGCAACGGGACGGCAAGATACGAAGTTCGATAGCACTTCGTTGTATAGGGCCCGATCTCTGTTACAGATGGAAACAGCTACGCCATTTTGTGGAAAGAAATCGCTGAACTTTAGTTACTACTCTTATTTACGCCCAGTCAAGTGCCCAGTCTAGGGCTACCGTGCAATCTTGTTATAAGAATAGAGCCAAAAACACAAACAATACAAGTCTTGTTCATTTGTATCGCACTAATTTTATAAATGCGAAAGTTTGTAAGTCTGTTTGATCGTTTTTTTTTGTTACCTCAACACGTTTAAACTGCTGAGCCGATGTCGATGAAACTTGGCATAAAGATAGTTTGAGTCCCGGAAAATTTAATAGTTCCCGCGGGATAGCAATAGACGAATTCTACGCAGACGGAGGCGCGGACAACAGGCTACTTAGTTCATTATATTAACTGTCCAACAATTGTATATATATATTTTTTTTTTTATTCGACTGGATGGCAAACGAGCAAGTGGGTCTCCTGATGGTAAGAGATCACCACCGCCCATAAACATCTGAAACACCAGGGGTATCGCAGACGCGTTGCCAACCTAGAGGCCCAAGATGAGATACCTCAAGTGCCAGTAATTTCACCGGCTGTCTTACTCTCCACGCCGAAACACAACAGTGCAAGCACTGCTGCTTCACGGCAGGATTAGCGAGCAAGATGGTGGTAGCAATCCGGGCGGACCTTGCACAAGGTCCTACCACCTGCAAAATTTATTGTACAACCAAGTGCAGAAATATGTAACCACTCGAAAATATGTTACCACAGCCTTATTATGTCGGAATAGTCACCAGCACCAATAATCTGACACAACGAAGCGTGCATAAATGTCTGATACGACTCTATTTGTTCTAGGGCTGGTAGGACGTGTCAGATATTTTTGCACGCCCCCCTGTGGCAGATATTAATGCAGGTGACTGTACATATTTTTGAAGGGTATTAGTTCATATTTTTGCACTCGAGTGCAACACGTGAATTCTACAGCTTGCTACAGCTAACAACTCTAGTGTGGCGTCGTTTTTCCAAACAAGTGGCTGTTCTGTTTATATTCCGGCATACGATTGCCGGTCACCGACTCACCAGACCGCAGTTGGTACGTGTTTCAACACGCCTTTATTCTTGACATAAGTCCATACTGCAGCTTCGCCTGGTTTATCCCGACTACCCGAAGGAGGGTTATGTGTTTTTCACATTAAAAAATATGATATTGATAAAAAGTATGAAGAGGATAACGGTCAGACAAATGTTTTTTGTTATAAAGCCATCAGACCATTTAACTAAAAAAACTAACTAATTTGGCTCAGGGACCTAAAGAGGGTCTTGGCCTCCGAAACGAGAGCATGCCATCTGTCCCGCTCGTGCGCAGTCTCTTGCCAGTCGTCGACTTGAAGACATTTAAAATAATTAATTCAATTTCCTTGTAAACTTCTTTCTAAACCGAACCTTAGAAAACTCACCCCAAAAGTTAAAAGAAACCAAGCGCTTTTTAAAAGAAACATTTCTAAAGAAACAAACAAAATGGCTCCAGTTAAACTAATTTACAATACGGTTACCTCTTTTGGAAAAAACATTGTTTCGCGAGGCAAAGTTTTTTAAGAGCTTCTGAAAGAAAGCTTTCACTCTAAAGGCGATTGCTAACTTGTTGATCCCTCCTTTGCAAAATTAATTGCGTCTTTAGTCGGCCGTTGATTACAAGTAACAACTTAGTTCTGACTTTTGGGGGCTGTCATGTCACTCGTTAAAAACTAGGCTTAGTCCAGACTGACTTTCCTTAACATAGGAAAAATGTTCCACTAAAGAAGGTGAAATCTTTTTATTTTTAAAACGGGCTTCGTACAAATTGTTTGGATATTTGTTTCGAAATTTGAAAATGATTGATGGTCCTTTGTAGTTGACTTAAGTCAGTAATTCCACTTAAGGCACTTGTCCCACCGCCGACGATGAGCGAGAAGCGAGTAGAGCGAGTAACTAGAAACGAGTGGGCGAGCAGCGAGAAGCGAGTGTAGTTTTGTCGCTCGGCTGTAAGCGAGTGTTCGCGTGCGACGGGTGATTACTCGCTCCACTCGACTCGCTCGTCCGGGGCGGCCGCCAAGCTGACATCGCTGAGCAAGTATCTATGGCTCAGCGAGTTTTATAGCTCTTGTCGCTGCGACAAAAGATGTAAGAGCGAGTTCTCGCCGACAGTGTGAACAGCCAGCGATCAACTATTAATATATGTGTCTCTTTCTCTCACACAGGATCTTATATCTTTTGTTCGTTTCTTGAGCGAGAAAATAGTCGATAGCCAATCGTTTCCTCGCTGGCGGTGAGACAAGTGCCTAATTTCTAATTCTACTCTCGTAATTTCTACTTGACAGTTTTTTTTATTGTAGCTTCGCGTTCTTGGCGCATTTAGCCATACTTGCCAGTTACTCTTAGCCGTTTTTTAAGAAATATAAACCATACACAAAGAACATAGAAAAATAAAGCACAACGGCCAGTACCAATTTTATCAAAATAATTATGCAACCACACTGATATTATGTGATTGTCATTATGTTGGATTTATTGGCGTATGAAGCTAAGTAAAGTATAACCAAACCAACAAAAACTTGGAAAACCCCCGACTTTGTCATTGAAAATTCATAATCTCAAAAACGGCTAAACCAATTTTGTTGAAACATGTCTAAGAACCATCGCTAAAAAACCTGCATTCAAATCGGTCCACCTGTGAGAGCTACGGTGCCACAGACAGACACACATAGCGGTCAAACTTATAACACCCCTATTTTTGCGTCGGGGTTTAAAAGAAAAATGCAACCTGTAGCTGTATTGTCTAACGCTCTAACGCTTGCAACCGCATTCACCGTCTCTTTCTACCCTCATCTTACACCGTGTGACAGAAAGAAGTGGTGAAAGGGCGTTTTCAAAACAAATTGTACCTATACCTATTCATTCAAAATGTCTTTAATTTTTTCATACAAATTTTTTGAATCATTTTTGTGACGCTCATACCGAGATAAAAAACGTCACAAAACTATCGTTTTTGTTTGAGACATTTTTTAAACTATCGGAATCGATTGTGCTCTTGATTCTGACTAGGGTTTTTTTATGGGATAGGAACCATAAACCATTATTTTTGCAAAATTTGAAAAAAAGAAAAGGTACACTTTTTTGTGAAAATGTCCGAAAACGATTATGACTTCAAGTCTGTTAGACATAAGGCCTCTTATTCAAAGTATTTATAGAGTAGTGGATCCTCCTTTCGATTCATAGTCAAGCTACTTTCAAACTCTCAGTCTCAGTCTTATTTCAGTAACTTAATTAATACCCTATAGAAAACTCTGACGACTTCATGGACGAGGACTTCGAGGTCGAAGTTCGTTTATAGATTCATACCCTATGCAAGAGCTGGGCAAAACTGGGGAGCTACTACGAAATGCGAAAATCGAAGTTCGTGTCGTACTATCCCTTTCACTCTCGTATTAAATAATATAAGCGTCAGCGGGGCGGCAAGATATGATTTTCGAATTTTGCACAGTGCGAATTCATAGCGTTGTTGGACGATTGTTTACTGGGTTTATACTGCTACGTTTGATATCACGCGGCATCGGTCCGTGATTGGACGATTGGTCAGACAGTTGCTCGTTATCACCCGCGGCAGATAGGACGATCGTTTCCCGGGGCAGTGTTATCGAGAGCTGCTCGCTTTTATGCTGCCCTGGTATTTCGAAATAAACGTACGCGATATAAAAGCCATCTAACATCCCTCCACATTATCCATATATTTTTATACCTCTAAATATGCAATTATTGTAAAAAGTAATTAAATATTTTGGGGATTTCAGAAAGATTGACGATTTAGGTTTTTGCTGTGTGGAGATTTTCGTAGGCAAACAATCGATCTAGCTTGGTCGTATCTTTGAGAAATCTGTTAGAGGTTCTGATGTGTCTACAAAGATGTTCCCTTCTTTCGCAGACAGAAGTTTCATAGAATTTCGTTTCGCAGAAAATGTTTCATATAGTATTTGGTCCTTGTATTTTTACTTCGAATATTATTGTTTCAACGACTATTTACTTGAATGAAACATATTTAATAGAAAAACTATTCAATGAATCTTATAATCTCACTTTATTATATAATTTATCAAATTGTTGAATTATTTTTTATCAAATATTGTTTGTTCGATAAAATATATTAGAATAGGTTAGAAATCGCTACCAGAAAAGTTGGTTTGGTTAGGTTAGGTTAGAACGGTGACCTCGTCAGAAACGACTTGCTACTAGAAAAGTAGGTTAGGTCTTAGGTTAGGATAGAACTGCGACCACATCAGAAAACGAATTGCATGTTTTTCTTGGTAATAAGTTTTATAATAACTAAATAATATGAGAATAATGAATATTTGATTTGTTTTTCTTTGATATGAATATCTAAACAAAAATTTATATTTGTAACAAAAATCAATGATTTAAATTTCTTCAAAGTAAGTGTTCTGCGCCTTGATTATTCTATGAAACGATAATATGATAAAAAAAATCTGTTAAACGAAATTCTATTAAAATGTTGTCTGTAAAACAACGTACTACCGACTACAAGTTTCCAGTCAATACGACAAACCGTTAAAGAACTCCCTCAAGCGTTGACAATCCTGGGCGTACCACCAAAATGTTACTAAGCTCCACTGCTAAACACAGGCCTCCCCCAAGGCCTGTCCTCGGCTAGACGCATTCAGCTTCCGCCAGCAGGCAGCAGCTTTTCGCAGATCTTCACTCCACCCGGCCGGAGGGCATTCTACCGCGTTTGCCGAGACGCGGTCTCCACTCAAGAAGTCGTTTACTCCAGCGGTTGTCGGTTCTTTGAGAGACATAACCAGCCCACTGCCACTTCTACTTGTTAATTCTCTAAGCTTACATAAATTGCAAGTCAAATAAAAGTCTGTTCAATTATGCTGCGTGTGTGATCATAAATCGAAGACAGCGACTCCGTTCAGCCGTCCACAGCGAACCAAACGTAAACTGTTTATGATATTGCACAGACGGGCGATAAAGCAGCGGCTGTGATTGGCCAGCCGTCGCGGACAATTCTGTTTTATGGCGATAGCTAGCTCTGAATAGAGACAGCAAGTCGCCAGATGACATTGCCTCATCTCATCTCTAGCCTTTGGTTAATTAAATTACTGAAAAAGCTGAAAGTAGCTACGAAATACAAACAATTATTTTGCTCCCACGCGACCTTAAGATAGCTAAATCTATGCAACCCACGTGTGTTCATGCAATGTCTCTGCCTCCACACTATAAGAACAGACATAAATAATACAAACTCAACTATCACCATCACCACACAACACTGACCTCAACCAGAGTCCATCCCCAGAGTAACACAACCGTTCATCATGCTACCAGACGTTACACTAAACTAAACTAATACTAAACTGGCTATATAGTTAGTTTAATATCTGGTAGCATGGTGAACGGTTGTGTTTCTCTGAGGATGAACTCTAGTTGAACAGTGAAGGAACCGTGTACACACCGGCGAAGAAATTTAACATATTAAGTTCCCAATCCGCACTGGGCTCGCGTGGGAGCTAGTGCCCAAGTCCTCTCGTTCTGAGAGAAGTTCTTTGCCCTGCAGTGGGACGTATATATGTCGGCGGCCGATCATAAAATCCACCAGATCACGAAATTCCTAGGAATACCGTTAAATGGCGCCATTTCATGCCGCGGCAGCGGTCGGCGAAGTGCCAGAACCGATATGACGGCGTTTCATGATATGCCTAGGAATTTCATGATCTGCCTAAAGGTCAAATCGCAACTAGGCAAATCGTTAAATGGTGACTTTTGAACGATATGGCCGATGTCCCTTAGCCAATTCAGGATATGCCTAGGAGTTTTATGATCTGACCGAGATGATTTTGACTTTGACTTTTCATATTTTGTCGTTATCTTTCCGGTTATCCCTGAAAAACGCAAAGTATCTCACATGGGAGCCAGCACACTGCGTAAAGATTGAACATGTACGCACTCAATCAGAGTTGGTCGGCTCAGCGACCTCTTCAAAGTCACAACGTGGTTTGAATACGTAATCGCGTCATCCTACTTAGCGGGATATACTGTGGCACAGCCAAATTAATCAGTAAAGGAATCTTTGTAATATTCTTCGGAAGTTTGTATGATAAAGGTGCTGTGCTGATAAACTTTTTAAAGGGCCGAAAGGTTCTCGATTGGAGGTTCGCGTAGGACGTCCACCAACGAGATGGACGGATGACCTGGTTAAAGTCGCGGGTTCACGATGGTTGCAAGCCGCTTCCAGCCGAGGCAACTGGAGGCCTATGTTCAACTGTGGACGTCCTACGGCTGAATGATGATGAAACTTTTTAAGTATTCACTTCTGACATAAAATCGAGCATTCGTCGTTTTTTTAACCGACTTCAAAAAAGGAGGAGGTTATCAATTCGGTTGTTTTTTTTCGTCAAACTGAACAGAACAATGCACAGAGCTAAGCATAGAGCAATACTCGTACATTGCTACCAACATTTGGACTATTATTTTAGGGAACGCTCTATACCACGCGCCATATAAATCTGCATAAAAGTTCATTACTTAATACTTAGTTTTGACGCATTTTTCAGATACATTTTTTATGCGACGTCTTTACGTTACTCCCGGATTGTGTTCGAATCGCTTAACGGTATAGTGCCTATTCAATTATTGGAATTATACCTTTATAGTTTTTGTGGTACTAGTCGGGGCAATGAACTTTTAGGCAAAGTTAGGCGGCGGAAGGTATAGCAAATGCTCGTCAAAAATTGTATTATGTATTCCACGGACAAAAAAAGTAGGCATATTACTTTAGATTTTTTTCAAGATAAAACTTTTTTTTCCTTTTAGTTACAATTTTGAAGTCGATTTACTTTTTCTCAATCTATAATATAATTTTTTTTAATTTAGTTTCATTTGAATATTTTCGTGTTAAATTGCTTTGAAAATCTCTTTACTGTCCCTTCTTATACTATGGCGCATATCTGTTATCTCGCTATATAACTGCAGTGAGGAGGCGTGAGTGGTTGTACCAATACGAGTGAAAGAGGTGTTTGAAATTTGGAGCCTTGGAGATCGTTTGAAGGCACCGTTTAGTGGCTTTTAAGTAAGGTCGGTGCCCTGTATCATCGAAATAATTAGAATTGAAAATACAAACTGAAATATGATGAAAATGATGCTCAGAAAAACCAGAAAAATAAGACCAGCACTGGGAATCGAACCCAGGTCCTCGGTATTCGATAATTAGACTTGAGTTAGAAGAAATTGCTCTCAAGCGAGAACACTGCTTATTGCTTACCTTCTAAAATTGTATCTATAATATTTATTTTATCGCCTACTATGTCATGAATCATGATCAATAAAGAGTCTTTGCAAGTTCCGTGTATCAGGGTGGAACCTTTTCATAATCAATTGCGTTATGATGTCTTTCGCACATTTATGAGATATCAACTTGACATTAATAGCACAAAGGTACCCTGGTACGTGATTTAGTTTCTTCGACTGTATTTGTATAGTAAAGCCCCATTTAGAAAAGATTGAAAGATTTTTATTGAATACAAAAAACATTTATCAAGTATAACTATGTTCGTAACCAGTTGCATTGGTTATAAACCGTGTCGCAACTGTTTACGCCCTCCTCAGAACATTTATAGAGCTATGTTCTAATAAAAATACATACATGCATTTATAAAATTCTTAGGTTAGTTATATTACTTAAAATATCTATGTTAGTATTCTAAATATTTTTTAAGAGAAGTGTTCTAAGTGGACACGTGCTTCACGCACACTTACAAACGTGAAAGTGATACTTAGGTAGAGTCATTCACGACGACGCGTGCCGTAGTTGTTATTAAAATGTCATTGTCAAAGCAAGAACTTGCATGCAAGTTGCAATACATAGCAAACTATTAAAAGACAATGAATTCAGATGATCAAATAAATACCGCAGTGTAATGTACTCGCATGGTCTAAACGGGGCTTTTCTAATTACCTTCGTCGCTGCAGCCATAAGACCATTTGCCACCCAATTCGTCCAGCCCCTGTGTGATTGATGGCCCCGTCTGTCCGTCTGTCCCGTCACCCTTGTTCATTTCAATGATTGCGGCCTGGATTGGACGGATAAAGGAGGGACAACCCTTTTTTATCGAGTGGGTTTTTAATTGGAAAAAATTCACGAGTTTGCGACTCCGTAATAAAATGAGTGCATTTCCTTCTAAAACTGCATTCTTCAGGAAAAGTATACTAGGAATGGCACACAAAATATATAATAAGCTGCCAAAAGAACTGGTGACTATTACTGATGACAAATTGTTCAAATGTTCATTATTTAATTTGCTCGTAAATAAAACTTATTATTCGATAAATGAATACTTGACAAATATAATTATAATGGAATTTAATTTTGATATAGAAATTGTAATTCTTTGTTTTTGTAACTTTGACATTGTATTTATTGTGATAAGTGAGCATGCTGCATGCTATAACTATTGCACGCTATTTGTACGCCGCTAGGCAAAGCATAGTGAAACAAATTAATGTAAACCTAAAACCTGTAAACCTATGTTTTGACAAATAAATAAATTCTAAATTCTAAATTCTAAATGATTTTTGTACAGGCTCTCTGCCCATGGGGTTTTAATATGAAGGTTTATTTCTACTCGCACAACTGAACTACTTTTGTTCTGCAACTTTTTAAAAACATGTCCAGTGTTCTTTTTTATACAGATTAAATGTAAATTATCTACACCCATATAGTAAATCCTCAATTATGCGTTCAAAAACCATAGGTAATGACCAGCATTACGACACTGGATTCTATTATGAACACGGCTGTATCGTAATGGTTATTACGATACAGTAATATGTATCGTAATGAGATTTCATACATCATTACAGCACGGGGGGCGCGCAGGTCGTCGCGCGCGCAGCGGGCGCAGCTCGTGGGGCAGACAAACCTACCTAGTAAGAGTTAATGCAGGTCATTTTTAATGGTTCTTGAACACATGATAGAGGATTTAATATATCATCATCCCAGCCTATATACGTCCCACTGCTGGGCACAGGCCTCCTCTCAGAACAAGAGGGCTAGAGCAAGAGGGGGGGATTTAATATATAGATATAGATAAAATATTATATGCAACTGTACGTAATTAGGCCTTAAAACACTCATGTGACCCTATTATGAAACTCGGCTACGCCTCATTTCATAAACCCACACTCGTGTTTTAAGGACCCGTATTATGATACAGTTGCATGAAATACTATTTCAATGTATGCAATACAATTCTAAACGACAGCACGTTGATAATGTTTAACTTAAAGAGATGTTAAATTAATATTTTCCCTTGTAGTTTTCTTTCTGTGTACCTGTTTTCTGTATCGCTTACTATTTCTAGTGTACAATAAAGAGTCATTGTATTGTATTATTGAAACGCCCCCGTACTAAGGAAATTTTGCCCTCGTACCACGAGACAGCGATAACACCACCATAACATGTCCTAAACACTCAATAAGTTAGTTATCTGAATTCATATTACATCATCAGATTAACCTAAATTGTCACACAGCTGTTAAGTTTATCCTACTATATCATACTAATATTATAAATACAAAAGTTTGTGAGTGAGTGAGTATTTTTGTTACTTCTTCACGCTGAAACGGCTGGACAGATTTGGATAAAATTTGGCAAAAACTAAGTTTATATCCTGGAATAACACATATGCTAATTTTTATCCCGATATTCCCACGGGATAGGGACAAAATCTTGAAATTTCAATCGCTTGGTTTAGAGTCCTTAAATCTTGGACAGTTAATAATAAATAATAATAATAATACAAAATTTTTATTCACCATCCCAAACCAAAAATTACAATACAAGACAGATAACATTATTAAGTGAGGCAAAATGGACACGAGACTCAGCGAGGTCGCTGTTTTTCAGTCTCCAACCAAACGAAAAACTAATTTAACTAGTCTACTTACTACGGTAGTTGTCTTAACACAGCCTCAGTGAAGCCTACGATATAAATTTTGGGAATTCCCAGGGAAATTTTGTAAAATCCCGGAATTTCAATTGCAACTACCAGCTCGAATAGTTTGGGCGTGCGAAGCCGCGGGTAAATGATAGGGGGGCGGGGGGGTAAGTAATAAATAAAATTTAATAGCCTATATTCTTCCCAGAATCTAAGTTTTCAAAGTAGTGACGTTAGTAACAGATGAAAGTGGAGTAATTTGGACACGCTATGCGTTTCATTTCGTCCTTTCGTTTAGTTTGTATGACACCGCAAGTACAGTTAACAACGAGCTTGTATTATAAAATGAAATCTTTACAAACACTTAGTTCTCATACGTTTCATTGTAAGCTTCAGTTTTTCCGTTATAACGGACTAGTTGGCGGGGCTCTGGTGCTGACAGCTCGGTAAATGAAAACCGAATGCGGCAAGGGGATGTGAATACTCACCTGTCAGTGATAGCACAAGGGAGTGGAGATCGCGGCGTAGATAGTTTTTTAAACTAGGTATATATTATAATTGGGTAGTTTTTTTGGGTATAAAAATAAAATTCTGTATAGTCTGTCAAAAAAATTATCAATAAATATTGGATAGGTATTACATTTGAAATTTACCACGAGCTTTGCGGTGAAGGAAAACATCGTGAGGAAACCTGCACAAACCAGCGAAGCGATTCAATGGTGCGTGCGAAGTTCCCAATCCGTACTGGGCCCGCGTGGGAGCTATGGCCCAAGCGCTCTTGTTCTGAGAGGAGGCCTGTGCCCAGCAGTGGGACGTATATAGGCTGGGATGATGATGATGATTGGATAGGTAAGGTTAGGTTAAGGTTTAGTAAGTAGGGTAGGGTGATGGCACTATTCAAATTCATGTACAAGATCAAATAATATATTTTTCACTTCTCATGCTCTAAAAGTAGGTCAATATAGCCTTACGAGGCGGGAGTAAAGTGAGTACTTTAATCCCTAGGGAGTAAAAGTAATTATTTTTTTAATTTACTTCGAGAGACTTAGATAAACTTCGACAGTACTTGCTTAGTTTTTGGCATAAAATATGATTGTGTGTGGACCATTTTCACGGCGAAAATGTTACGTTCTTAGTCTACGTGGTCTTAGTTCTATGCTTTTTCATACAGCAGACCTCAGAAACAATTGAATAAAGTAGCTGTGAACTTTCCCAAAGTTGCGATGTTAAAGTTTTTCCATAAACCTGACCGTAGTCTATAAAAGTTTAATGGTACAATGGGACCTTGTTTAAAGGACGCCATCGTTAACGGCGGCAGAACATCGACAATAAGGTTCCGTGAGGGTTGTCCCAAAGTTTTAACATCGGGCTCTTTAGAATCTTCGAGAAGATACAAACGGATAAAAAGTTTATTTTCAATTGTTGAGTTTTATTGGCTCAAATCGATTCTGAAACGTAATTTGCAGCGTGACATTTATAAGGCTGTACAGACTTGTGTGGATTGTAGTTCCCACGCGGCTCAGTGCTTAGGGCTTAGTTTTAGTGCTAGTTTTAGTCTTATTACTGTAAGGTGGTGGTGCTTATGGAACCAAAATAAATCTCTCTTTCAAAGTCAAATTCAAAATATTTTTATTCGATTTAGGCTATAACAAGCTCTTATGAATGTCAAAAAAAATCTACTATCGGTTCGAAAAAACCTCTGTTGAGAAGAATCTGGCAAGGAACTCAATGAGGTATATATTATTTTAAACAGATTTACAATATTATTAAATGATATTTTTTTTCTTTCTTTTAGTGTGTATTGAGAACTTCACACACATCATCGAATCTCAGGCGTACGTAGGTTTCTCACGATATTTTCCGTTACCGTAAAGCTCAAATTAAATTTAAAATATAATTTCGCACATGAGTTTTGAAAAGCTCAGAGGTGCGAGCTCAGACTCGAACTCACGGCCCTCTGCTTGAGAGATCACAGGTCAAACCCCTAGGCTGCCACGGCTTTTTTGTGGCATCGTAATACCTACTCCAGTAAAATTATGTGAATATTTCATGTTAATACGGTGTGATTAACTTAAACAACAAAAAGTTGGAAAGCCCCCGACAATGTCACTCAAAAGTTGAACCGATTTTGATAAAACATGACTAAGAACCATCGCTAGAAAACCTGCTTTCAAATGAAAAAAACCGCATTCAAATCTGTTTACCCGTTTAAGATACAACGGAGCCGCAGACAGACATACAGACAGACACACACACAGACACACATAGCGGTCAAACTTATGCGTCGGGGTTAAAAAGCCTTATAAATATAAGGTACTATAAGGTAGGTATAGGGTGTAAATGTAAGGTAAGGCACTGACTGGTAAGGATTTTCTGATCTACTTTTGATGCACCACCTGTTGTAAACTAGTCCTTCCTTCTTTCTGTAAAAAAGGTTGCCTGGAAGAGATCGCTCTTAAGCGATAAGGCCGCCTATTGCTCACCTTGTAATTTTTTTCTCTGTGTACTTATCTGTTTTCTGTATCGCTTACTATGTCGGGTGTACAATAAAGAGTCTTTGTATTGTATTGTTGTGAACGTACGAGTGCTCGGCACTGTCTCAGTAATAATAATAATAATAAATTTATTTCAGTAAAAAAAAAATTACAATCATTCATATTTTTGTTAGTGGGTTGGATATATTAGTTGCCACCTTTAATTTTATGTCATTAGCAATAGAAGTGCTAGACAGCAGGGTGTCATCTATTGGGTACTACCGTGTCAAGCACTCGGACGTTTACCTTATTTATTTAGTTGTGTAGGGTAGATCCTTATCAAATAATATTCAAAGAAATAAAAGATAAGTTTTAAATTGATAGAATCTTTGCAGATTTAATAGCTCGTAAATCTACTTACACAGAATGGAACTACTTTTAGGTACAGATTGGATTAAGCCCGTTCAGTTTCCTCAAAGCTTTGTAACAAGTGCGGCATTTTTGCCAGCATCAATTTTTCAGAAGCTTTGTGACTAAACGGTTCTGATGATGATGTAGGGGCAATTAAGACCATGATTACTTTTATATTTTAATAATTGGACAACATTATTATTGCATTAAAATTGGATTATTTTAATAAATGGCATGCTTCAATGGGGCGAAAGTAACCAATATATATCATGGGATACCTAACACCAATTGACCTAGTACCAAACTAAGCAAAGCTTGTACCTACTATGGATACAAGGCAACGGATAAACATACTTATATAGATAAATACATACTCAAGTACATATTAAACATCCAAGACCCCAGAACAAACATTCGTATTATTCATACAAATATCTGCTCCGGTGGGAATCGAACCTGGGACCTCAAGCTTCGTAGTCAGGTTCTCTAACCACTGGGCCATCCGGTCGTCAACAAAAGAAAGAACCTTAATCGAGAAACATTTAGATATAGGTACCGAGACGAACTTATCTTTTTAAGATATCTCTAACAGAGAGGCATGGAGGCCATGTTCTTATTTACGTAATGTAGTTATTTAATTGAAATGATAACTGTAATTTAATTCGATAAGCATGTTAGGTATAATGTTGATTTTCTACCGGCGAGGCGAGACGAGACGAGGCGAGACGAGAATTTAAATTTGTACGCATTCTCGCCCGCGCCGCCGCGAGCCGCCGCGGGCCGCCGCGGGCGTTGCCATACAAATTTCAATTCTCGTCTCGTCTCGTCTCGTCTCGCCTCGCCGGTGGAAAACCACCTTAAGAAATATTTGTACGCCCTGAGGCAGAACATTAGCTGAACTTATTTTATATAATTGTATCCATCATCCAGCATTGTATGCAGGTGGTAGGACCTTGCGCAAGGTCCGCCCGGATTGCTACCACCATCTTGCTCGCTAATCCTGCCGTGAAGCAGCAGTGCTTGCACTATTGTCGCCGGTGAAATGACTGGCACTGAGGTATCCCATCTTAAAGGAGAGGTATGCCTCTAGGTTGGCAACGCATCTGCAATACCCCTGGTGTTGCAGATGTTTATGGGCGTTGGTGATCTCTTACCATAAGGAGACCCACTTGCTCGTCGTCCAGTCGAATAAAAAAAAAACTATTGTTCACAAACAAATTATTTGATTAATTGATTTGATTGATTAAGGTGCATTTTATGATATAAAACTATTGTGTATTGTGGGCGGGGCACATTGCTCGTAGGACTGACGGCCAATGGGGTCAGAATTAAGGTTCTCGAATGGCGTCCGCGGACCGGGAGACGAGCTGTCGGTAGGCCTCCAACAAGATGGAGCGACGACCTGGTTAAGATCGCAGGATCGCGTTGGATGCGGAAAGCACAAGACCGGTCTCAGTGGAGAGCCTTGAGGGAGGTCTATGTCCAGCAGTGGACGTCTTTCGGCTGCATGATGATGATGAAACTATTGTGTACAAACATGTCTTTCTTAACTTGCACCCCACAATATTTTGCATTAACCAAATAAAATATTATTCACGCACAGTTCGAGAAATAATTAGAATTCCATTTTTATTCAGATGTCGGTACTAGCGGAGTGAATAGTTGTATTTATTTTTCCTCAAAACATTTTATTTCGGCAAAAGTTTAATAGTAGGTAGTAGGTATGTAGGCGATAAGGCCGCCTATTGCTTACCTTAGAAAATCTCTATGTATATACTTGTTTTCTCTGTACTGTTTACTGTATTGGTGTGCAATAAAGAGTTATTGTATTGTATTGTATTGTAGGTATACGCCTATACTACTTGTCTCATGGCTTTGGTCTTGTGAAAGAATAAAAAACCGGTCAAATGCGAGTCGGGCTCGCGCACCGAGGGTTCCGTACACATTTATAGGTATGTAAGTAAACGAGAATCGTGTCTTGAAGATATTTCTCGCTTTTTCCGAGTGATTTAATACAATATCCAGTGTTATGCAGATCCCTACTCGTAAGCAAAATGTACGCAGTGTGGGGTCAGATTATATTGGTAATTGATATTTACAGACAGACATAAAAAAATCAAGATTTTCAGACTTTTCTAGTTGTTTGTGTTATAATAGCTAGCTTTCTCGTGAGGAAATTGACTAACCACGGTCAATTACTCTGAAGCTCGACTGGAGCTAGCCGCAGTGCTGGGATAGGCAGGATCCTGGTTCATCATTACCGAACTCCTCCTGGCGCCCTACTTTAATCTTAAGTCTAATATTAAGTACTATAATTAAGTCTAGAATTACGTTTTGATAATATACCCTCTGTCTCGGTTAAGGATAGTTTCATTTAATGCACATAGCTTGCTGACCCTTAACAATGGCTGTCCGGCTATCGGGAGCAATCTGCCCTCCGGCATGTAATACTCGCTGTCAATCTAACCTGCCAGGTGGTCAGTTTTACCACCTGCCAGCGGTATACAGCCTAGTTCCTACACTACCTTCATACGAAAATTTCAAGATTCTGAGTTCACGGGAAGTACCCTGTAGGTTTTGATTCCCCTGCGAGTTTCAAAATTTGCGGAAATTTGCAGCCTAGCTTAGAAGTTTGATTTTTTCACAGCTCCAAGGGACAGACTTCAGTATTTGATATAAATTTATCGAATAGTGAACGCGTTAATTTCCAAAATTTATACCGTGGTCTTCGAGGTTATGTTGTGAACAACTGTCCAAAATGTCAAGACCCTAAACCCAGCGGTTGAAATTTCAAGATTTTATCCCTGTCCAGTGGGAATAGCGGGATAAAAAGTAGCCTATGTGTTATTCCAGACGTCCAGCTATCTACGTATCAAATTTCATCCAAATGCGTCCAGCCGTTTTAGCGTGAAGGCGTAACAAACATACACACAACACACACACACACACAAACTTTCGCATTTATAATATAAGTAGGAAGTAGGACGTTGACTAATTTTCACAGAAAAGGCGTCATACTCTAATGATGCTTTCCGTGTGATCAATTTTTGCTCCATTTTTTTATGGTATAGGGGGCAAACGAGCAAACGGATCACCTGATGGTAAACGATTACCGTCGCCCATGGATACCTGCAACACCAGAAGAGTCACAAGTGCGTTGCCGGCCTTTTAGGTAGGAGGGATGGAGCGCGGTTGGGTTGCGCCCCCCTCCCAGAGTACGATGGGGCAGAGTCTGGGTTTCCACGCTCAGGCACAATGCATCCTGAGCATGGCACCCCAGAGAGGGATTCTCCAGCGCTAGCGCAGCCGGTACCCTCCTGGGGTAGTCTATTACTCAGCTGCGGTTTTTGTTGGGAAGGGGGGGGGGGACGCAGGTATCGCTTCACGCCGGTTTTCTGTGAGGCAGTGTATTTATTCTCTTTAACATTAACATCTATAAATGACGGGCGGTTCACCAGCCGTAGCTTAGGACGTACACAGAAATGCGATTAAAAGTCGCACGTGGCAAAAACGCAGTTTCGCTCGAGTGTCGCATAAGTCACGATAAATTTAAAAGTCGATCAACAATCGCTGTGGTTTAGTTATTTCTTTAATTTAGTACTAACACTAGTAATAAGTTTTCTTAAACTACTTACCTTAATGGACACTAAAGTCTGAAATAAATGAATATTATTTTTTATTTTATTTTTTATTCATATTGAAAAAAAAAAGAAAAAAAAATGAAAAATATTTATTAAGTTAAAAGTACATGGTTCACGGTACAACGGTTGGAATCTCCTAGTAAGTATAAAATACCTGTGTCCCTCTTGATCTGAGAGGAGGCCTGTGCCCAGCAGTGGGACGTATATAGGCTGAGATGATGATGATGATGACCTGTGTCAGGAGACCCCACTCTTCCATTACAAAAAATCTTTATCAATAGTTACAAACTAACTATACTATGTTGTACATAAAAATATGTTTTATGAGTTAGAACAATAACAAAAGTAGGGAAAAAGCAGTAGTGTGTGTGTGTGTGTGTGTGTGTTTGTGTTTGTGGATAAAATGCATTTAAAACATCTGAAGAACAGTTATCATTGTCTCTAAATGCTTGACAAAAAATACAACATACTCGTATACAGTTAGAATTTTTCATCACACTTGCTCGTAAACAGTGTCATAACATGCAGGCTACCTTGGTTGCAACCCCCCAAATAAAACCCTCGACCTTAATGTGCTTGTCATGAAACCCGTGGTCGGTAAATGAGTCATTGCGCGTACACATTTTCTTGTCATGAAGCCCAAGGTCGGTAAATGAGTCAGTGCCCGTACTGATGGTGCTGCGCGCGCTGCTGCTGCAGGACTACATGGTCTACATGCACACGCACGCTGCGGCGCATGCTGCGGGAGGGGGAGGTAGAGGGCGGCGCTGCCAAGAGCACAGCCTAAGGTATCGCCAATATTTGGAACAATTATATTTTTTCTTTTACAAATATAAATTTTTTAATCGCAAATGTGATGAAAAACATGTCGCACGGGCGGTACTAGAATTACGAACATCGACTCATTAAAGACTAATTCTAATAGACTTCTAATAGACTCTCGTTCGTAATTCCTTATTTACCGCCCTTAAGACACAATGTCCTACGCTCGATTTTAGTGAAAATTTGCACTTTAAAGTTGAATATTTTGCAAACAAAATCACTGAATCAAAAAATCGTTCTAGCAACCCTCTAACGGTTTGAGAGGACCTATCCAGCATTGATAGTCCCTGAGCAAAGCCGCGGACAGACAGACAGACATGGCGAAACTATAACGGTTCCGTTTTGCCATTTTGGCTACGGAACCCTAAAAAGAGGACTATTATAATATGTGTACTAGAGATTCAGTGAATGAAATAAAACGTGAAAGTCTAATTAGCTTGCTAAAAAGCGAAAAGTCGCGATGTTAAAGCAGCACTAGCACCGCTATTGGTTACGTCTGACGTCGACAGTAGGAAATGAGAAGCGCGCCTGCCGCAGCTAATGTACCTACCTAGCTATTACTCCTTTTGCAGTTAACTTCACGCCATCTATGCTCTCCTGGTACCTTTAAGATTAAATTATCTATTTACCAGCCATTGCCATTACCCGCGGCTATTAATAACTAGCGTTCACCCGCGGCTTCGCACGCGTAAATCATTAGATCAGCAGTTGAATCGAAATTATGGGATTTTATTAAATTCTCGTGGAAATTCTCTAAAATGACATCGTGGTTTTCATTGACGTTAAATTAAAACACTCATGCTAAATTTCATGACCCTACACCCAGTGGTTGTTATTTCAGAGATTTTATCCCTATCCCGTGGGAATGTCGGAATAAAAAGTAGCCTATGTGTTATTGCAGACGTCCAGCTACCTACATACCAAATTTCATGACTCTAAGCCCAGCGGTTTTTATTTAGAGATTTTATCCCTATCCCGTGGGGATATCGGGATAAAAAGTATCCTATGTTTTAATCCAGGTTATAAACTAACTTCTTGCCAAACTTCATTCAAACCCGTCCAGTGGTTTCAGCATGAAGAAGTAACAAACATACTCACTCACTCACTCACTCACTCACAAACTTTCACATTTATAATATTAGTAGGATTATTTGGCATTTGAATTGACATTTTGGGACTTCGCAAATTCCCATTCATCTTGTCAGCCGAATAACGTCCACACTCCATTCTCTGATGACCAATACCTATCTGACGTTTGTTTTTTTCCGAAATCCGTCCATTTTACCATAGCGAATGTAGTGAATCAACTGGAAGAGTTTGTCGAATAACCGCTGCTACTAATAGTTCATTGTGTCTTAAGGGCGGTAAATAAGGAATTACGAACGAGAGTCTATTAGAAGCCCGAAGTCGAAGACTGAGGGCTTTAATGAGTCGATGTTCGTAATTCTAGTACCGTCCGTGCGACATAAAATGTTTTTCATCACATTTGCGAATAAATTCTTATACTTCTAAAAGTAAAAATAAATCATTCTCTTGGCAGCTCTGCCCTCCCCCTCCCCCTCCCGCAGCATGCGCCGCAACGTGCGTGTGCATGTGGTCCTGCAGCAGCGCCATCAGTACGGGCACTGACTCATTTACCGACCTTGGGCTTCATGACAAGAAAATTAGTACGGGCACTGACTCATTTACCGACCACGGGCTTCATGACAAGCACATTAAGGTCGAGGGTTTTATTTGGGGGGTTGCAACCAAGGTAGTCTGCATGTTTTGACACTGTTTACGAGCAAGTGTGATGAAAAACATGTAAACAGTTTCATTTGAGTTTGAGCCAAGATTCATTCATAAAAAAGTACTGCTACCATACAACGATTTGGGCACTGATCAGTAACTTTAACTTTTTTACTCGTACTTGTAAGAGTTGGTGTTCGACTAGACTGTTATAATAATATTAACAAATAATTAGTTCTAAGATTTCAAGAACTTCCACCGGGATAGAGAATAAGAAGAATTTCCATAAAACTCACTTGATTCGTATTGAAACTATACACATTTTCATCGCAAATTGTCATAAGTAGGATTATTTATCGCTGACTAGCTGAGCAGTGAGAACGTTGATGCGTATTTCGACTATTAATACGTTTTTTTTTTTTTTTTGTGTTATACGACTGGATGGCAAACGAGCAAGTGGGTCTCCTGATGGTAAGAGATCACCACCGCCCATAAACATCTGCAAACCAGGGGAATCGCAGATGCGTTGCCAACCTAGAGGCCTAAGATGGGATACCTCAAGTGCCAGTAATTTCACCGGCTGTCTTACTCTCCACGCCGAAACACAACAGTGCAAGCACTGCTGCTTCACGGCAGGATTAGCGAGCAAGATGGTGGTAGCAATCCGGGCGGACCTTGCACAAGGTCCTACCACCTGCAAAATTAATACGTGTACGTGACTTACCAGTGTACCCTCCAAGCTGTTTTAATCTGTGCCCTTAGTGTAAGTTTTCGGTTACAAAATACGTCTCGATCGCGTTCGCGTTAAAATCTCAATTTATATGGAAACACGAACAGCGCCTCAAGCGGAACGTTCGCGATGTTCATGTTTCCATACAAATTGAGATTTTAACGCGAACGCGATCGAGACGTATTTTGTAACCGAAAACTTACACTAGGGGCACTGTACACGCGGCATAGCATATTCGAGCGCAGTGTTTGTTCGCCAAATCGGTTTTGTGGAGCGTCGTCCGCATTCGTTATTGATGACGTTTAGGGTTTCGCGAAAAACGACCGTGCGATGCGTCAAGTGTAATAGCTGTTTTGTTGCGCTATGGTTTTGTGTTTCCGAGAATTCGTTTAAAGTTTTCAAAATTTATATTATGAATGCGAAAGTTTGTGTGTGTGTGTGTGTGTGTGTGTGTGTGTGTATGTTTGTTACTTTGGATGAAATCTGGTATGTAGATAGCTGGACATCTGGAATAACACATAGGGTACTTTTTATCCCGATATTTCCACGGGATAGGGTTAAAATCTCGAAATAACAACCGTTGGGCTTAGAGACACGAAATTTGATACAGTGGCTTTTAATTAAATATCAATAAAAACCACGATTTAATTTTCGGGCCCTCCCGCATTTTTTTTAAATCCCGGGATTTCAATTCAACTGCTGTATCTAAAGATTTACGCGTGCGATGCCGCGGGTTGACTCAAGTTATATTATAGTTTAAATATTAACGTTGGATGCAGAACAACAGCCGTGCGAAATTCTATATATTTTTTTTATATTTAACAACAACCCGATCTCGTTGAAATTGTGGGACAAAAAAGGCCCATGTGTTCTATTCTGAACATTGATCAACGAACCAAATTTTATTTAGATACATCCTAGCCGTTTTAAATAACCTGAAAGGTTTAGGAATGTACACACACGCACGCACAAGCACTCACACAACAACACTAAAAACTTTCACATTTATATTATTATTAGTAGACTAGCGTTTACCCGCGGCTTCGCACGCGTAAATCATTAGATACAGCAGTTGAATTGAAATCCCGGGATTTTATTAAATTCTCTTGGGAATTCCCTAAAATTACATCGTGGTTTTCATTGACGTTATATTATAACAACCATGCCAAATTTCATGACTTTTAGCCCAGCGGTTGTTATTTCACGATTTTATCCCTATCCCATGGGAATCATCATCATCATCATCATCCCAGCCTATATACGTCCCACTGCTGGGCACAGGCCTCCTCTCAGAACAAGAGGGCCATGATATTCCCATGGGAATATCGGGATAAAAAGTAGCTTATGTGTTATTCCGATGTCCATCTATCTACATACAAAATTTCATGACTCTTAGCCCAGCGGTTATTAGTTCGAGATTTTATCCCTACCCCGTACGAATATCGGACTAAAAAGTAGCCTATATGGTATTCCAGACGTCCAGCAACCTACATACCAAATTCATGACTCTAAGCCCAGCGGTTGTTATTTCAAGATTTTATCCCTATCCCGTGGGAATATCGGGATAAAAAGTATCCTATGTTTTAATCCAGGTTATAAACTAACTTTTTGCCTAATTTCATCCAAATCCGTCCAACCGTTTCAGCGTGAAGAAGTAACAAACATACTCACTCACTCACACAAACTCTCACATTTATAATACTAGCGTTTACCCGCGGCTTCGCACGCGTAAATCATTAGATACAGCAGTTGAATTGAAATTCGGGGATTTTATTAAATTCTCGTGGCAATTCCCTAAAATTACATCGTGGTTTTCATTGACGTTAAATTAAAACACCCATGCCAAATTTCATGACTCTAAGCCCAGCGATTGTTATTTCAAGATTTTATCCCTATCCCGTGGGAATATCGGAATAAAAATTAGCCTATGTGTTATTACAGATGTCCAGCTACCTACATACTAAATTTCATGACTCTAAGCCTAGCGGTTGTTATTAAGAGATTTTATCCCTATCCCTCGGGAATATCGGGATAAAAAGTATCCTATGTTTTAATCCAGGTTATAAACCAACTTTTGCTAAATTTCATCCAAATCCGTCCAGCCGTTTCAGCGTGAAGGAGTAACAAAACATACTCACTCACTCACACAAACTTTCACATTTATAATATTAGGGTAGGATTTATAATTTTTAGAATATTTGAATCCGCTTATATCGAAATTGTTAACTTCACACTCGGAAATTCTAATGAAATTGGTAAAAGCTTTCTCTCCGAAAACGTTTACGGGTAACGTAGTGGCTCTACGGCGTAGCGTGCTACGAGATTTCGTAGACGTCTACGAGTTAAGCCCATTTGGATTGTAAAACCATTGGTCGAGCGAGAAATATCCGAATTGCCGTACATTACTGTCGGTGATTGAATACCATGTTAATTCGTTGCCGTCAGGACCTGCAATGTAATTATATTCGTGTGATATTTCTCCCATCGTCGAAATTAAGGTTTACGATGGCGTGGCGTCCAAGAATAAAATGTTTTATTAATTATCATCACACTTGCTCGTCAATGATGTTATTCCATGCCTGTACACTAAAGGACAATGGCCGCAATTGTTCCCGCGGGAACTATAATAATATAATAATAATAATTTAACTTTTATTTCAGGCTCTAGTCCCATATACTTCATGTTAGTTACAGTCTTATAATGATAATGTTAGTAGTTTAATTAATTGCGATTGAATTTATCAAATATTGATTTCCTGACGCTAATATTATTTAATACGAGAGTGAGAGGGACGGTACGATAAGAACTTCGATTTTTGAATTTTGTATATAGTAGCCCCGTGTATTGGCGGGTAGCCATTATTTTATTCGGTTGTTTTCTTAGCGCCTTTCTTTTGCCGAGCTGTGAAGTGTTTGGACTCAAAATAATTGAATTTTTTGCATTTTTTCCGCGCAATGTGACGAAAATCGTTGTGTGCATCACGAGCCGTAAGGGGATTACAAACTCGAGACAATAAAAGCCCTCCGGCGTCGGGCTTCTAATACAATCTCGTTAGTAATCCCCTTCTTGCGCCCCTTAATGCACAATGTACTATTTTTGGTGTTCTGGCCAAAGAGTGCAAATGTAACAACATTACTATGTCTCCGATGTCTGTCTGTCCGTCCGTTTGTCAAAGAACTATTCTTTAAGCGTAGTAGTGCAATCTCAAACAATCCAGTGATAGAAAAATGACAAAGTTTTAATTTTTTCCCTGTCATTGACTCACGCTTGACTGGTTTTTATTACTCGTTGATGTGCAGTTTATTTATCTTTAATATTATGTTCATTATTCCTAACTTGAGTTTTGTTTGCTTAAACATTATAGAGATAAAAAAAATACATTTTGTGTATAAATTTCTGCTGTTATCTTCGTTCTTGAAATACATCTATGTGACAGACAGACACACGGAAAGCGTAGCGATATAACAGAGTTTCGTTCATCACCTTTGGATACAGAGCTCTAAGAAGGATTCTTTAGGAAAAAATCCCTCACCATACCTATTACAAACTCTTGCGACCTATAACATTTAAATTTAGAATTGTACTTTTTTAATTTTATTTCGTTCTATATTGACCACGTCACGATTATTAAAAGTATTGCACAAGAAACATTTTTCCTCACAATACCTTCTTTTATTAACAGCCAGCATTAGAAAAGGTTTTTTTAAGGGAACAACATCCCCTCATATCCACACATAAATTAGAGTCTATTACCGGACGAAATTCGGTAAAAGAAAAACAGAACAGCAATGACATTTATCTAATTACGGGGGTGGGGGGTGGATGCTGCGTCAGTAGACCCCTCGACGCCGGGCGGAGCGCACGCCGCCTCTGCTGCGGAGATCGCGAGTGAGTGAAAATGATTGTGTGCGAGTGATGTGACTAGAAAAATGACCGTGCTACTGGCATTTGGACTTTTCGTCGGTGAGTTCCATAGAAAAAAAAATGATTTAACAATGAAGGGATTCACTTGTAATTTCAGTTTTGCATGAGTTCGCGGCTCAATTTTTGGTACTTTTTTCATGTTTTAGAAAAAGAGAGTTTTTCCTGCATTTAGATGAACTTCCGATCTTGGTAATATTTAAACGACGTTTCGCTATTAATATATCTTATAATTTTAAACGAGCAATTCTTGTATATATCCATCTAATATTATAAATGCGAAAGTGTGTTTGTATGTTTGTGTGTTTGTCCGTTTTTCACGCCGTAACGGAGCGACTGATCGACGTGATTTTTGGCATAGAGATAGTTTATGGGCCCGAGAGTGACATAGGCTACTTTTTATCCGCACAGTTCCCGGGGGAACAGCGCGCGATAACCGAATACCACGCGGGTGGAGCCGCGGGGAAAAGCTAGTATAAATATATTTCGGGGATCACGAAAACGGCTCCAACGATTCCGATGAAATTTGGTATGTAGGGGTTTTCGGGGATGAAAAATCGATCTAACTTGGCCTTATCTCTGGGAAAACGATTGTTACTGAGTTTTAGCCCGAACAAAGCTCGGTCGCCCAGGTAGGTAATTTTAATGTAGGTATTATGGTTAGCGATACAAAATTAAATTGATATTAATTTAACATGTTAAGATAATATTTGCATGCCATTATATCTGGTTAGACTTATCACTGTACATTAGCACTATTTATAAGATCAAATTTTACCATGTTTAAAGAAAAATAAACTATTTCATTGCATATCACTAAATAACCAAACCGACTTAGAATACCATACAAATATTCTTTATTGCATCCACAAATTTAGGGTAAACAATAGAATAGGGTAGAATAGTTGAGAACCCCCCGACATTTTCATTTTGAAAGTTTTATTTCAAAACAGCCGGACCAATTTTAATTAAACTTAACTAAGAACCATCTTAATTAAACAAGCTTTCGATTTAAAAACTGTATCAAAATTGGTCCTCTCGTTTAAGAGCTATGATGCCATAGGCAGACATACACATAGCGGTCAAACTTCTAACATCCCTGTTTTTGCGTCGGAATAAAAAGCCGCATGAATTTTTTTGCGTTTATTTGAGTGAGTTATCGTTGAAGGAAAAATATATAATTATGTCGGAACCATTTTTTTTTTAAATACTTCGGTGGCATATCAGCTGGGGTATCTATCTTCGAGAGTTTTGACCGCTTGAAAAAGATTTAATTATAAGAAAACAATTTTTATCACAATACAAAGCCAATATATATTAATAATACATGTGTTGGCTAAGAAAAAAAATCGAAGTAGAACTTTTTGGATATGAAATCTTTGAAAAAATTCAACTAGGTACATGTAATTTAAAAAATGAAATAAAAAATAACAAATTATTTATAACGGAAATATAAAACACAAGGGAGAAATCAAAATAGAAAATATTTTTTAAACAACGCAAAGTTAAAACGAGATAAAAACTATCAACGAAATAAATTTACAATTAAATTTGGTATGCAGATAGCAGAATCTCTGGAATGTAACGCATAGGCTACTTTTTATTCCAATATTCTCACGCATTCGAGATATACTTTCGTTTAATTCCAAAATCTTAAACACTAACGTCCACTTGTAGGATTTTAAATCTAGGTTTAAGTGGTCTTAAGTCCTGTCAGATCTATACAAGAACTGTCAGTTTTAGTCTTAATTCGAGATTTAAAAAACCTACAAGACGTCCTAAAAGAAGGGAATTTAAATTTTGCGCGGGTGCTCTTAATACAATTTAGATAAATAAAGACCAGTACCTACACAATTCTTGAAAAATCGAAAAATCTCATGGATTGTTTTAATGGCTTACTGGCGGATGGTACTGACTTGTATCTCAAAGTCAAAATCAAAATACTTTTTATTGTCTATTTAGGCTACAACAAGCACTTATAAATGAAAAAAAGCTTCCGCCAGTTTGGAACTCGTTGGTGGACATCATACGCCCCATATAACATCCATCCATGATAAAACTCGTAATGATTAATTTGATAATACTCGTTTTCATTGATGGTGAGTGCAAGATGAGGTTAAAGATGAAGTTTACAAGTCTTGGGACTATTCACCCTGGCTATGGAAAGCCCTGAATTGTACTTAACTATCTTATGTTTCACGCGCCCGAAGCCATTGTGTAAAGGAAAGTCGAGATGCAGCTGACAGGTCACGAGTATAGTAAAATCGCATTTAAGTTAGGCCATCGATTCGAGAACTTTCCTCCTTAGTGTTAAAACTGAAGCAAGACGGGATCAAAGCAACTGGAGGTAGTTCTAAATTGGATTGGTTACACTTCGCTCGCAACTTGGCCGCTGCGGGCGCTTCGCAGTTCCAATGAAGTAATGTGTGACTTGCAATAAGTATTAAGTAATGTATCGTACAAGCCTTGGTGGCCTAGTGGTTAGACCTAGGTCTCTCAAGCAGAGCTCGCACCTCTGAGTTTTTCTAAATTACTGTGCGAAATTACATTTTTAATTTACCACGAGCTTTACGTTGAAGGAAAACTTCGTGAGGAAGTTGCACAAGCCTGCGAAGCAATTCAATGGTGTGTGTGAAGTTCCCAATCCCCGCCCGCGTGGGAACTACGGCTCAAGCCCTCTCATACTGAGAGGTGTGGGCCCAGCAGTAGGACGTACCGAGTACTGCCTTTTCGCAACGTAACGTTTGGCAATCGCAACTTTTCATTTCGCAAACTCTAAAACTGTAAATATTTCAGAATTTATTTCAGGGCCATTGTGTAGAACCCTTTAGGTTAGGTTAGGTTACTTTTATAAAAATCCTGATATATTTACAGTTTCAGAAATATTTAACAGTTGGGAAATGAAAAGTTGCGAAATGAAATAGGTTGCCAAACGTTTTTCGCCGAAACATTAGTAAACCAGGACGTACACTTGAAGCTGGATGCGTCGAGCCGAGGACAGGGCGCAATGGCGCTCATTGGGGGAGGCATATGTCAAGCAGTGGGCTGATGATGATGAATCTATGACTTTTGAAAAGAAGACGTAGAGTGGGAAGGTGCCCAAAAAGACGGAGCAACGATCTGGTGAAAGTCCCGGGAATCAGTTGGATGCGGGCAGAACAGGAACGATTGTGAAACTCTATGGAGGAGGCTTTTGTCCAGGGAGAAAATTCACTCATGCTATTGTTAATTTATGATTTGTATTTCGACGTCGTGTTGAGCTTAAGTTTGTCATTTGGAATGCAAATATAAAAAAATGCAATTTTGAAACAAACATTGCATGCCGGCTATTTTAATTATTATTTTTGAATCTGTATCTCTTTAAACACCAACCAGACCAAACTATCACAAAGACCATAAAAAACGGTGATGCGTTGCATGCATCCAAACTGTTAAGCCGATTTTAAACTTGCAAGAAAAATCCGCGAAGCCAACGAGTTTGTAGTTCCAATCTTAACCAACCAACCAATCTTAATTTGATTGCTTAATAACGACATCTCTTGTCCTGGTGAGCGGTTAGTTCCAATGGGATGCTGAAAGTTTCTCGATGAGGGCTACAGCATAGATGTCGCTAGTGTCGCTGCTTAAGTGACTAAATAAGAAAACAAACAAGCTGAAATATGTGGTGCATAGGAGAAATTCGTGTCTGTATCACTGTCCAGTGGTGGTGTAGTGGTACAGCACGTGGCACGGAATGCCGAGGACCTGGGTTCGATTCCCAGCACTGGTCTTATTTTTCTGGTTTTTCTATGCATCTATATTTCAGTTTGTATGTTCGATATAGCTTTTACGGGATGACCGTAAAAGTAACAAAAAAATTTGGAATTGAAATAAAAATATCAAAAAGATTCCAAAAACCAATCTGAGTTTGTAGTTGTCAATCGAGCGCCGCAATGTAATGCAACTTACACGATTTTTCTTGCAAGTCTAAACTCAGCTTAACATTCGAGTTTATTAGATAAAAACGCATACGTCTCGCACAGTTAAAATTAGTACGATAGTTTTTTGTTGTGATACGTAAAATAACCATAAAGTTGTATGAGTAATTTCCTTGTCACAGCGGAACTTTCTTGGCAAAATTTTACATGGTCCAACTATTCTCCGGCCAGCTGTTTTACTCGTACACTCTTACAAGGGTAGTTACTGTAAGAACGTTTTACGGTGGGTCAGGAATCAAATGGTTTGACTGTACTGTATGCATAGCTGACTAACAAGATAAAGGTTGTACCTACTTCAGTATAACGTTCAGACTTACCACGTCTAATTATGCTCGACTGCTCGGCTCCTCCCTTCATAAACATCAGAACGCCCTAAAACAACTAGAGTACAATAAAAGCAGCAGTCGTTTTCCTTACCATTTCCCTTCAGCTCAAATTGCTCAACGATAGCCTCAATTAAGGCACCGACTTGAGAAAAAAGAATCAAATTCAATTGCCGTGAAGTTAGAGCGAGTGTCACAGAGTTCAGAGTTTTTTAATCAAATGGCCAACGAGTGGATATCGGGAACCGTTGTGTACTAGGGCTTTTATGTTCGCTTAGTTATGCTAATGAAAGTGTGCGGAGAGCTTTATGTTGCTAATGGCTAATGGCTGGAAAAAAAGGCTAAGTGCGTATTGGTCGCGTAGGTTAGGTTTCCGTACTAATATGCGGCAAATATTCGATTTTAAGGTTTGATTGACTAATACTTGTTCTTATAAAGTATACTAAGCTTTGATAGTTTTTTTCATTCATTATACAAGATGTTGATTAAATTAATGATAACCAGACCTCACAGCTTTTTTCACCACAGATTTTAGTTAAAAGGTCATTTGCGAAATTACATTACAAATTTACCACGAGCTTTATGGTGAAGGATAGCATCGTGGGAAAACCTGCAGAAACCTGCGAATTCAAACACCATGAAGTTCCCACTCGCACTGAGCCGGGTGTGGGAACTACAGCTATTCGGGACGTGTATACGGAGATGATGATGATGAGCAGCTTATTTGTTTAAAAATCCAATGATACCTCATAATATTAAAATCCGTCCAGCCGTTTAGGCTGCCGAAAACTTGTTGGCGAATCCAGGTCCTTGGCATTCCGTGAGCGCTGGTCTCTTTTTCTGGTTTTTCTGTGCATCTATGTTTAAGTTTGTATTTTCGATATGGATTTTACGGGATGACCGTAAAAGTAACAAAATTTGGAGTTGAAATAAAAATACAAAAAGCCTCCAAAAACCAATCTTAAAAATTTTTCCTTAAACAGAAGCAAATTAAGCCCTAGCGTAGGAGTTTAGAATTCTCTTTCCTTTAAAGGTCACATGGTACCCTTCCATCTACCCACGCGCTTCTGTCATCGACTATTAATGTGTAAAGGTCAGATTTAAATCAGAATGACAGTAAATTACTCAGATTGAGCAAGGAGTGACATGAAAGAGGTTGAAAAGATAATGAATGGTTTGCTTTGTTAAAAAAAAACCGACAATATTTGATTTAAATTGCGGACCATAAATTTCCGTAAGCAAAATGTGGTATCTTACAATCAAATGGTATCCGTTTATTTCGCAACTAACTTTTTTCAAACCTCAGTCATTTCGCAACTTTTTATTGCGCAAACTCTAAGGGGCTGTTTCACCATCCATTGATTAGTGATAACTGACGGTTAAATGTGATGCCATCTCCGTCTATTCGAACAAAACAAATAGAGACGGCATCACACCTAACCGCCAGTTAACACTAATCAATGGATGGTGCAACAGCCCCTAAAACTGTTATTATTTTAGGATTTATTTCAGGGCCATCGTGTAAACCTTTAGGTTAGGTTAGGTAGTTTTATAAAAATCCTGAAATATTTACAGTTTCAGAAATATTAAACGGTTGCGAAATTAAAAGCTACGAAATGAATCAGGTTGCCAAACGTTAGTTGCGAAACATTAGTGAATACTTATTTTTTTTAATGTAACTTCAGTATTGCACTGTTTGGTTAAAATTTAACTTCACCATGCTAACACAGAGATGTTGACTAACGGTTGACGCTGGTGAACGGTTGTGATGCTCTGAGAATGAACTCTGGTTGAGTTGAAACGTATGGTAGTGATACTTGGTTTTGTGTTATTTGTGGTATTCTTATACACATTTGTATCTATCGTACACACAGACGTAGCTATTTAAGGCCGCGGGTGAGCAAACTATTTGTTTACGGTTCTGGCAATAAATGTTTTTTTCTTTTTTTCTCTTCATTATGTACCTATTGTATCCGTTATTTTTTTTACATGAGACCGACGCGATTGTCTCCTATCTCACCTGATGAAGAGTGCAGATGAGGCCAAAGGTGTCTCTCACTGGTTCGGTATATGTGAAAAACTTAATTAAAGGACCTGTTGTTGTGTAGTATTTAAGATTCATATCAATTCCGGTGACTAGGTACTACATACAACAGGTCTTTTAAGTACTTAAGTTTATACCTATAACAGCCTACACACTAGCTTTGAAGAGCCCTAGGTTGTGTTTATTTATTTTTCTCCTACTTGCTCGGAAATTTTCTCATTCATGTTGGAAAAATCTACCGAGAAGTCCATCGTTATATGCGTTGATGAGATAATAAATTTTAAAAAAAGTGGCATTACTTCCCGCACTGTTTATTACTGTGCAGGTTTTTTACTTTTAATTTTATCCAAGACTGAAAATTCACCAAACAGCCAATTGTCCAATAGTCACGTACAAAAAACGAGATTAAAAAAAAACTATGTTTTCTGCGTTTAGCTAATGCCAATAATGATTGTGTCCAAATCATAATAAGGTGTATTTAGACTTGGGTAATCATCTTCTCGAACTGCTAAATATTTTGTAACAAAGGTATGTTTTTTAAATGTTGTGCGTTTAGGGATTGCCGCTTTAACTAAAAGTAAAAATGTATAATATTTATATTTACTGATCCTATAAGTTTTCTTTAAATTTATTTTGATTATTAAATTTTATGTGGAACCATACGATTTGGACCCAAATCTTTAATATCGAAATTGAGGCGGGAACGTGAATTTAATTTTGTCAAAGATTTCCTGCCGTGTTATTTTTACGAAAATAAAATGAGTTCTGGGCCAATCAACTTTTTTACCGACACTAATCTGTCCGCGAAATTTATCAAACAATTGCAGATTTTTGTAAGTAAACATGTTTTTTCTGTAATTTAATAGATGGTGTACATAAATACATGCCATCCTACGTAAGTTCAACCTATTAAGCGTGACATATCTTGTTGGAAGTACGATTTTTGGTAACGCCAGAGACAGTTTTGGTAACGCAGGAGACGCCCAAAGTGTCGGTAAAAAAGTTGATTGGCCCTTCTACAAGTAGTGATGACAATATCCTAATGGACACATCACAAACTCCTAACTCGTAGCGCAGCACCTTTTATCAGTAAGGTTTATTTTTATTACTATTAAAGTGTTAATTTTATTTAGAGTGTAGATAGATTGTTATATAAACATATTGTGTCGAATAAAATAATGTTTTCGTTTTCTTTCCGCGCATATTTGGAGAAAAGCAGCTAGTATACAGGCCTCGGCAGGAATGTCATTTCGTGGAATCGTATCTATTGAGTTCCCCGTGTAGTGTCGGGTTAGAATTTCACCTCTCCATTTCTTCCGTGGATGTCGTAAGAGGCGACTGAGGATATAGGTTAAGGTATACCGTAGGCGACAGGCTAGCAACCTGTCACTATTGTACCGTTGCGTTTTTGTCAAACTTGAAACCTAAAATTGCTAAAAGTGGCTCCGGAGCGGTAACGTTTCGTGTGCTCTGCCTACCCCATTCGGGAATAGGGGCGTGATGTTTGTGTGTGTGTGTATCTATTGAAGGACTCGCTACGCCTCGTCCTTCAAAACTATACAAATCCGCGAAATGACTTCTCCCGCCCTCTGCAGTAACATACTATAATATTTATAAAATTTGTCTCCTTAGATATTGTCTCCTTAGAACCTACCAGCAAAAACCATATAATTTCGTAGCGACCCTGCCAAACTCAATAAACACGAGGCGAAAGTAATAATCCAGTATTTGGGTAGTTCTACAAGCGTATATTGGAAAATAAGAGACCGTATGCAAGATATTTTAATGAATAGTAATTGTACTGCATCTACACCATATCGTTTTATAAAAACCTTCCATTCTACCTGACTCATTCTTCAGTACTTATAAAATCGCGTTTATACCAATAATGTGCGAGGATGTATTGCGAAAAATGTGTTTTTGTTAAGTAGAAGGGAAGGATTTTATAAAACGACTAGCCGTGCCGTTACCCGTGACTCCGTCCGCGTAAAATTTATTTATCGCTATCCCGTGGAAACTATGCAATTTTCCGGGATAAAAACTACCCTATGTCCATCTCCGGGACTCAAACTATCTGTGTACCGAATTTCATTTAAATCGGTTCAGCGGTTTGAAGTGATGGCGTAACAAACAAACAAACAGACTTACAAACTTTCGCATTTATTATATTACTAGGTTTTGCCCCCGGCTCCGCCCGCGTGATATTCGGTTATCGCGCGCTATTCTCTCGGGGACTGTGCATTTTTCCGGGATAAAAAGTAGCCTCTGTTACTCTCGGGCCCATTAACTATCTCTATGCCAAAAATCACGTCGATCCGTCGCTCCGTTACGGCGTGAGAGACGGACAAACATACACACAAACACACACTTTCGCATTTATAATATAAGTATAGTTATAAAACGATATGGTGTGTGCATGCGGTACAGTTACAATTCATTAAAATTTCTTGCTTACGGTCTCTCATTTTTCCAATATATGCGACAGGAAACTGAGAGCGGTTGAAACGCTCGTAGAACAAACAACTATTTATCACCATCATCATCATCATCATCCCAGCCTATATACGTCCCACTGCTGGGCACAGGCCTCCTCTCAGAACAAGAGAGCTTGGGCCATAGTTCCCACGCGGGCCCAGTGCGGATTGGCAACTTCACACGCACCATTGAATTGCTTCGCAGGTTTGTGGAGGTTTCCTCACGATGTTTTCCTTCACCGCAAAGCTCGTGGTAAATTTCAAATGTAATTCCGCACATGAATTTCGGAAAACTCAGAGGTGCGGCCGGGGTTTGAACCCACGACCCTCTGTTTGAGAGGCGATAGGTCAAACCACTAGGCCACCACGGCTACAACAACTATTTAATTATACTTCAACTTAATTATCCTAAGCAAAAATCTATGTACTGAACCGCTGTAACTCGCCTACTATTACATGAAACCCCCAGTGGGTTTCCCAATAGTAGCATAATAAGTTCATTGTATTTATTTGTTTCGATTATATTAAATAAAAAAAAATAACTACACATTTATGTCGAAGTCGGCTCGCGCGGATCAGTGTTTCACGTGTCAGATCACGAGGTAATATGTAATCAAATTACCATCCGTAAGAGGTAATAAAGTTATCCCAGGTAATTAAATTACACGTGGAGTGTTCGACAGCGCACACATCGCGCGGTATTACAAAGGTTAATATCATCATCCCCGCCTATATACTGGTGCTGTGCTGGGCACAGGCCTCCAACAGAACAAGAGGGCTTGGGCCCTAGTTCCCACGCGGGCCCAGTGCGGATTGGGAACTTCGCACGCACCATTGAATCGCTTCGCAGCGTGCAGGTTAACTCAAGATGTTTTCCTTCACCGCAAAGCTCGTGGTAAATTTCAGATGTAATTCCGCACATGAATTTCGAAAAACTCAGAGGTGCGGGCCGGGGTTTGAACCCACGTGCTTGAGAGGTGATAGGTCAAACCACTAGGCCACCACGGCTTGTTTTTCATAGTCGACATTTAGTTAATATGGGAGGATAAAAATGTACGCATGATAAAGTTGAAGTAAGGTTTCGAGTTGAGCTTTTTGATTTGACGCGATTGCTTGTTTTTTTGAACTACAACGTGTGCTATTCATAAATACGAGCCACTAGCTTTTGCCCGCGGCTTCGCCCGCGTGGAATTCGGTTATCGCGCTGAGGCACCGACTTCAGACTGGTAGAAAATTATTTTCATGGTTTTCTGTAGTCGGTTCAATTTTTTGTTATAACTTTTTTTCCCCCTTTTTAGTGTAAATAATTTAAGGTACAATAGTTTCATGAACTAAAATAGGTAATTTTCTTGCTCACCCGCGAACTTACGATAGCTAAGCTTATGCAAAATATGCGTGTTCATGCAGTTCCTCCACCTCCACACTGTAAGAACACACACAAATCACACAAACCCATCTATCACCACCACCACACTACACTGACGCGTTTCGAACTCAACCAGAGCTCATCTTCAGAGTGACACAACCGTACACCATGCTACCAGTTGTTAGACTAACGAACCACAACCACCGTTTTAACTTGTCACTGTAACTTCCCAAGTACCCACATACGTTTTATGAAACGAAACAAAAACTACCCACAAATTATTAATAAATTTTTAACCGTCCTTCAAAACTACCTTGATTTTTATTTATTTACGTCAAGGCATGTTTTATTAACTACCATGCTGAAATTAGAACCAAGCCGTAGCAAGGGAGATGAAACTAAATTTACCTGCTCATTAATAATAGACCCATACTGTTGTATCTAATTATCTCCATGCATTCTAAAACATCGAGACGAAACCCTTGCCACAATAATGTAACACTTCATACGAATCTGAGTCCGATAAAGAATGATTTAGTTCCAACAAATGTTTGGGTGAGCAAGGAAGATTATTTTAGTTCATTGATATGGACCTCCGCAAAGTAACGCCTGATTCAATAAATTGTGTTAAAGTAATTGAAATTCTACCCATGAAATACTTGTTATTGAGTAGTAACTCCAATGGTCAACTATGGTCTTCATCATCAGTTGCATTCCACCAAATGATGATTTTCAAGAGCAAATGCACGAGTTACTACTAAATATAACAAATTTTTTTTCGGACGGACTGTTGCTGTTTGCCTCAGACGGCTTTTACAGCTTACCGGAGAGAGGTCGAGCAACCAGATGGGCTGCTCAGCAAGTGGGTGGTTTAAACAAAATTAGCATAGGTGTCCCTACAACATTTGAAGAGTTCCCTCAATTTCCTTAGGATTCAATCATTGGAACCTGATTTGGTGCTATGGGACCTACTTGAAATCTTACCATAGTCGGAATTAGCAACTTCACCAATTCACCAAATTGCATGAAATCTGAGAAAAGAAAGATATCGACAACAAAATAAAAAATGGCCGTGATACGACTCTATTTCTAGGGCCGGAAGGACGTGTCAGATATTTTGTAAATTTGCTGTGGCAAATATTAATTCTGGTGACTGGTGAGCAAATTAATATTAATAAATAAACTGCAATGGTCACTTCCATGTAAACTTGCAATTAACGTAGGGTTACAAAGTTTTATCTGTTTAATCGTAACAGATGCGTTCTAACTTGGTTACTTGTGAACGGACGTGTTCTACGTTTATCTCGGAAAAATATCTCGGCGAGTAAAAATAAATACTCTTTCGTTAAGGTAACCTAGATATCGCAATAACGGTATCAAGAAAGCACTTTGCTCATTTTGTATCCACAAAGTCTAGGTTTCTTTAAAAACTAGCGCTTTGGCAGAAATATGCGGAAAAACTTCTCCAAAGAAACCCTTTATGGCGCGCCCGTAGGAAATTTACAATTTTCCGGGATAAAAACTATCCTATTGTTCGTTTTAGGGTTTCCAATCACCTCTTTACCTACCTAATTTCATTAGTTCTTTACTATTAGTTGACTAGTTTAAGGGTCAAAACGTAACTAACAAACATACCACCTATAGATTGTATTTTATTAGATATATTAACAGATTTACAATATTATTTAATGCCTGCATCATCAGCATAATAATCATTTAATCACTTACATAACAATTATTAAGCATAACTACATTTTTAATACAGTAGATTTGCTTTTAGAAGTAAGAGATTGCCAATGCGGATTGGAGTTATCTTTAAATTATATATTATAAAATTCTCGTGCCACACTGTTTGTAACCAAACTCCTCCGAAAGGGCTAGACCGATTTCTAAGAAAGTTTTTGGGTATAATCTGTAGGACGTGAACTATCTTTCATACTTCTACGCGGACGGAGTCGCGGGCAATAACTAGTGTTATATAATCATTAATTTTATACAGGAGAACCAATATTAGGGTCTTACAAGTACTTGTAAACATTACAAAACTCTTAATATCGATGCGAAATTGCCGGTAGTAACTTAAAAGTCAAGTATAAATTAATTTATGTTATTAAGAACATCAGTATATGTTTTGTTACGTTAATAAAAAGAGGAAAGCATTAGTTATGCCACGTGAGATTTTCTAAGAAAATTCGTTCCAAGTTCACGATAACAAAACCTGTACCAAAATAAAAACTCATCTCATCACGTTGACCTTCCGGCAAAAACAAATAAAGTAACGTGATTCCTTTTGTAGATAGCTCGAATGTTATCTTATAAATCTTATTTTGACTTAGGTATGTGAAAGTTTTTAGTGAAACAGGGAACATTTACTGACAACCACAACAACAAACATAAAATTTAAAGTTGCTGTTGTAAAAAATATGTTACGTTTTCATGTTGTTTCTATAGTTTTTGCGGGTGGTAGGACCTTGTGCAGGGTCCGCCCGGATTGCTACCACCATCTTGGTCGCTAATTCTGCCGTGAAGCAGCAGTGCTTGCACTGTTGTGTTTCGGCGTGGAGAGTAAGACAGCCGGTGAAATTACTGGCACTTGAGGTATCCCATCTTAGGCCTCTAGGTTGGCAACGCATCTGCAATACCACTGGTGTTTATGGGCGGTTGTGATCTTTTACCATCAGGAGACCTACTTGCTCGTTTGCCATCCAATCGAATAATAAAAAAAAAGTTATAATGTTTTGTTCAAAAGAAAAGCAAATTCAGTTTCGTAGCGGTAATAATTACAACTTTGTTTAGTTTTTTGGTAAAATGGCTGGTCCCCGCTTTTAGCTCGCATGACATTTTTATTCTTCACATTATTAGTTTCATCATCCAGACGTTCTCTGTAGACTTTTTCTTTACAAAAGCGATCAATAGTAGGTAGGCTTGTAGTCAAGCTTGCGTGCGAGATAATGTCTATACCGGGATGCGATCTCGTTACCAGGATAATAGAAGTAGGCGGGACATATTGAGACAATTATATTGCCTGTGCCACTAAGCAGCTTTGCCTGTATGGAGGGTAAACTACTAAGTAAATTGACACAAAAAACGTACCGTCTAGGCTTTAGGACTAATAAGAAAAAGTAAATTTATATATAGTTATTTGGTTCCTTCCAGTATTCATGTATTAGCCAGTTTTTCACTGTTATTGATAGCACCACATATTATTTCTGTACAAGCTTTTATTTAGCTTGCCTTTTTTATTGTTTTTAGGTCAAAGCAAGTTCATTTTGATTCACTTCCAGTGGTCGGATTGACTTAGAATTTGGTGTACAGTCAACAAAAAGTACAATCAATTAAATTCACGTAATTTGTTACGCCTTTCCATTTGCCATTTGTTAGCCGTGACTCATTATAGTTTCGATAGATGGCACTATGCTACTATTGACGCATGCAAGCGATCAAAATTTTCGAATATCTTGTGGTGCACTTAGCAGCTCACTCGGCGCGTATAGCCAAGAGATGCAGGTTCAAATTCCGTCCTTCTCCTATTTTTTTATTTTTAGAAAATTCTACATTTCGCTAAGCAACCGTACAGCGATCAAAAATAAATACTACGAGTACCTACTACTATCCTTCATATATACATTCTATAATAGCCGTAAATTGACAACTGCTTTGCTAAAATACATACATACATACATATAATCACGCCTCTTTCCCGTAGGGGTAGGCAGATACCACTTCTTTCCACTTGCTACGATCCTTACATACTTGTTTCGCTTCGTCCACTTTCATTATTCCCTTCATACATGCTCTTCGGTTTAGGGTACTCTTGACCTGGCCTTTTTTCAAGACGTCCCTGATTTGGTCTCGAAACGTCCGCCTAGGTCTACCCCTTCCAACACTTTCATTCACACTCGCCTCATACACTTTTTTCGTCAATCGTTCTTCATTCATTCTCTCGACATGGCCAAACCATCTCAGCATACCTTTCTCAATTTTTGTCACTACATCTTCTTTCAGACCACAACGTTTCCTTATCTCACTATTTCTTATCCTGTCACTCAGTTTAACTCCTATCATACTTCTTAACGCTCTCATCTCAACTGCATTTATTCTGCTTTCATGTTTCTTCTGCCATACCCAACTTTCACTTCCGTACATGAGTGTCGGAACCAACACCCCCCCCCATGAACAGCCAAACGAGCCTTGTTAGATACCTTCCGACTGTTCATAAAGGAGTGCAAAGCTCCATTCACCATGTTTCCTGCATTCACTCTTCTTTCAATATCACTCTCACACTTTCCATCTAACTGTAAAATTTGAACCAGATACACAAACTCATTAACCTGTTCAATTTGTTCATCTCCAATCACGATATTGCAGTCTGTCACTGTCTCATCTCTTTCAAACACCATCACTTTCGTCTTCTTTACATTCATCTTCATTCCCTTTCTAACAAAAGCTCCACTCATAGCAGTTACCATCTCCTGCAACTCCTCGGCCGAAGATGCAAGTAATACTTGGTCATCAGCATAGAGAAAACATTTGACGAGTAACTCATTCATTCTCAACCCACTTTCATTCTCTTTTAAATCTGTCAAGCAATTATTCATGAACAGATTAAACAGCCACGGTGACGCTACACATCCCTGTCTAACACCTTTTTCGATATTAAACCCGTTTATTCCTTACACAAGCACTAGAATCCCTGTAAAGAGATTGCAATGCTCGTATGAGGATACTGCTCACCCCGTTCACGGACAATGCTGACCACAATTCATCCCTCACCACTCTATCATAGGCCTTTTCTAGATCCACGAACGCGCAATAGACCTTCTTGTATTTAGCCAAACACTTTTCGGCTATGCACCGCAAGGAAAAGACCTGATCCGTACATCCCATTCCCTTTCTAAATCCCGCTTGTGCATCCCATACTTTTTCGTCTGTTTCATTCACAACCCTTTCAATCATCACTTTTGCACACAATTTACCGACGACGCTGAGAAGGCTTATACCGCGGTAATTTATGCAGTCCTGCCGTGACCCTTTTCCCTTATACAATGGCACGATTACGGCTTTGCACCAGTCTCCCGGTACTTGCCCATTTCGCCAACACAAATTGAAAAGGCGGTACAACTGGCTAGCCACTATGCCCTGTCCAGCCCTCAGCATCTCGACGGTAATCCTGTCATACCCTGCAGCCTTACCTAATCTCATACTTTTCAATGCTTTCACTATTTCATCCATGCTAAAATCAACTGTTGGAAAAACCACAACAGAGAGTTTCGCAATTGTTTATAAACTCGAATGCCCATAAGATCCAACAAACAACCCTCACAATATATCTTACAGATAACTCTATATATTTTGAATAAAATACAACAAGCTAACCAAAAGCCGCGGCTCGAAGAAATCCCAAACTCGACAAAGGGAAGCATCCTTAATTTGAGTAATTAATTCTGAGTAGCAATCATTATTCTTGTGTGTAACGGGTGATAAAAACAGCTTGAAGGCTCCGGGATCCGGGATTTTGTCTGACAGCGGGATCCCCGGAAAAGGAGGGTGATGGTTGTTAATAGTGTAAATGAGAGGAAAAATGTCTACGACATTGTGACTGGAAAGCTTTAAAACGTCACTATCTCAAACTACATACGCCACTACAGGACACGCTCCTTCCAATTAGAGGACTTGGTAGTTCCTACGAGGACCAGGTGCGGATTGGGAACTACACGCTCTATTGAATCAGTTCGCAGGAGTGTGGTGTAGGTTTCCTCGCGACGAGAAATTCCCTCTCCTAAAGCTCGTTAAAAATGTGGGAACCAGTTCGTGAATAAAACGTAGCAGTAGTTTGTAGTTGCCTTTATTGGCCAGCGAATTTGAAAAAAATGCTAGAAATCGTAAGAATTACGTCAGAAAGAAAAACACAAGAAACACACACGCCCGTTTACGTTCGTCGTACGTCGTCAACTGCCATAACATATCATTTGTTCTTCACTCAAACTCATTAGGTATTCATTCTTCGTTCAAATTCAACCCTACATCATCTCATCACGCTTCAATTTAGTTTTACGGTGAATTGGATGTATATCTGTAATGCCGTGTAAATGTTATGAAATAAATAAATACACGTATACCACACTTCACATAAATTTTAAATGTATTTCCACTATTTACATGAATTTTGAAGAACCTACAATCTTTTGCCTTAGAGGCCATAGGTCAAACCACTAAGCCACCACGCTGTTTTTTTTTCACTTCCGATTTCACTCTCCATAAAACTTCCATATGGGGGAGCTTAAAGCGAAAAGCAATTCTTATCTAGTAAACTCGAAAAAACTAACTAACCTAACCTACTTTACGCGTATTCCATTATATCCGGCAATTTAACTAAAATACCGGGATTTTATTGATTTCCCATAGGAAATCCCTCTTTGTCGGACCCTAACTGATTACTCCTCTCACCCACTCAAAGGTTGACTGGTAGAGATCCCTTAAAGGAATAAGTCCGTTTGTCAATTGTGTTTTGTTTCTTTTCTTTTGTACAATAACGAGTTTACATACATATATACATACAATTCCCAAAAATTACATCGTAGCGTAGTTTACCGAGCTAGCAGGTGTTAGCCTGAAGTTAACAAAAAATCTTACAAACTTGCACATTTACAATATTAGTAGGATCCGTTATCTTTCTACCCTTACTTCCTAAAATCTTCCGCTCGGGGGACCCACTGCCAAATCCGTTGATAAGACCGACGAAGCAAATCTTGCGTTTTCCGGACATGGAAAAATGGCGTTTATTTTTTGAGACAAGAATAACTCTTTCGCTCGGTTGGATAATTACTTGAGCAACATGGTTGTTAGGCGGGGCGATGATTATTTATCTGTATCTGCGTTGTTATGGTAAAAAAAGACAAATATTAATGAAATGTAATGATTAGGCTAATGTTATGTAATAATTTTCTTTCATTATTTCTAGATGAGGTATATAATACGTTACTTATGTGTATTTTTGTTCGAACGGTTTTTTATTATAAACTATGATAGTGAAAAACATGTCTCGAATTTATTAATTTGTATTTTACATTTTATAACACCCGTGGTGGCCGAGTGGTTTAATCTATGGTCTCTCAAACAAAGTATCGTGGTTTCAAATCCAGGCTTGCACCTTTGAGTTTTTTGAACTTCATGTGCGAAATTACATTGGAACCATGCGCTCTGCAGTGAAGGAAACCATCGCTGAGGAAACCTGCTTAAGTCTTTGTTACTGTTCTAACGCTAAAACAGCTGGAGGAATTCAATGTCATGGTCATGAATTATATATTTCGGGGCCTAATCAAGACAACTATTATGTTTTTTTTTATATCCGTAAATAGTAGTCACGATAAGGTTAGTAGATACGAGTATATACCTACATAAGTTAGGATAAGAAAACGATGAAGTACGTATGTATGGTATACTATATAAATAATAAATACGGAAGAAGAAGAAACCATGCGTGTGTGTATGTTTGTTACTCATTCACGCTTAAACGGCTAGAACGATTTCGATTAAATATTTAAATACCAGGACATCTAGAATAACACACATAAGCTACTTTTTATCCCGATTATTCTCACAGGTTGTGGTGTAAATGAAGGTATAGTCACACGGATTGAGAAAGGGATGCTTGGATGGTTTGGGCATGTTGAGAGAATGAATGAAAACAGATTGACTAAGCAGATCTATAAGACGAGCGTGAATGGGAACGTTGGGAGTGGAAGGCCTCGACGAACGTACCACGATCAAATCGAGGACGTTCTGAAGAAAGGTCAGGTCAGGAGTCCTCTAAACGTACGTGCATGCATGAAAAGATTGATGAATGTAGAGGTAGCGAGGGTTGTATGCCAGGATCATAGCAAGTGGAAGGATGTAGTCTCTGCCTATCCCGTTGGGAAAGAGGCGTGCTTTATAAAAATAAATAATTCTCACAGGATCGGGATAAAATCTAGAAATTTCAATCGCTAAGACGAGGAGTATGAAATTGGGCGCAATGCTTACATGCAAAAGTCAATGAAATTCACGATGTAATTGTTAGCAATTTCGTATTTTTAATTCAACTGCCGTAGCGTAAGGTCTAGTATTAGAAATATTAGAATAAGGAATCGTCATTTTCACTATATCGTTCTTATACAGGCAACTATAGGTGTTCATGCAACAATAATGCCAGAAACCGCCTGACTCATCGTTTGTGCAAATTTTTTCATCCTGTTTTGGCCGGATTGGCCCGTTTGGCGCACCCAAGATGCAGGAAATACAAGATTAGCCCATTGAACTGGTTACTTTGTCATTTAAGATCGAGCATATCCATTCAAGGACCTGAAATTGTTTTTCACTTCTCATGCTCGTAAAGTTCGTGTTTATGCTGGATCTAGGCGACATAAAATGACTTTTTATGCTCTTGTGCATAAAGTAAAATCTTCGTCTAAGACCAACGTAATCAGAAGGGCTACTACGAAACTCGAACCTCGAAGTTCGTGTCGTGCCATCCCTTTGATACTTATACTATTTAATACGAGAGCGAGAGGGACGGTACGATACGAACTTCGAGTTTCGTAGTAGCCCTGCAGGTTTCAACAGCCACAAACAAAAAAGTTTCTATATATTTTTATAATAATTTTTAATTTCTATAAAACTAAAAATGTTTATGGGCGGAGGTGATCTCTTACCATCAGGAGACCCATTTGCTCGTTTGCCATCCAGTCAAATTAAAAAATAATAATAATCAAAATAAATCAACAAAACTAAATATTTATAAAATAGCAATGCATTTTAAAATAAAAGGTACCTAGTAAGTGAACAATGTTTCCACTGTTGTAAAACTCGAGCACTAAGCCCATTTCCTCCTCGACGTGTCTATCCACCCTCGCCGTGCCAGCTCGGTTGGCTATATGAAAGTCTCAGGTAAAAAGGCTCGTTTTATGCTCTCGGTGTACAATATACTATTAAACATTTCAAGCATATAGGCACGAGTAGACTTATCAGTAGACCACGGCCACTGTAATGTGGTGGAAATGTCCAGGTAATTATTACTCGTGTGTTTAGCGTGATAAGTCCCGTTTGTGGTATTTAATTATAATTAAAAGCATAAATTAGTATTGTACCTCGAATTTCTCGTTTACACGCCAAAAGGTCCCTACAATACGGACCCTAGAAACATAAAATATTCAGGTTAACTTCTTCACAAGCCACTTTGGCCAAACTATGTCGACCTCGTGTCCTATCAAGCGAATCACACGACCCGTTTTTACTGTTACTTAAAAATATATCATACTCGGTTATGGCGGAGTTACGAAGGGCCGACCCTCGTTAGGGGTTCACTCAAGTATTTTCACCCTAGAGCAATGGGGCAAAACTTGGCGTTTAAACCCTCAGGTGACAACCCCAACTCTGATATTACAATTTTATGTAAGTTTCGTTTTGTGCTTGGGTCAATCAACTTTTCAGTATAGATTGTTGCCATGGTAACGTCTCAAGAGTTACTTATTATAAGTATGATTTTATGGGATACAAATACAATAAGGGGCTGCTTCACCACCCATTGGATAAATGTGATGCCGTCTCCGTCTATCCGAACAAAACAAACAGAGACGGTATCACATTTATCCGTCAGTTAAAGTTAATCAATAGACGGTGAAACAGCCCCAAAAGCTGCGAGTAGAATTAGGCTGTTTGTAAGGTATGTCCGAGTGCTCGACATGATAAGGCCCAATAGACGACACCCTGCTGTCATCTCTTTTGCTAATGACATAAGATTAAATATGCCAACTATTGGGACAGTGACGAGCACTCGTACGTTTACTTTAGACGTCCGTTGTTTCACCGGACAACGGAACGTTATTAACATTGGAAATGTCATTTCGTTCGCTCCAGTGTAGGCTACTTTATTATGAAGGAGCAGATAGTAGTAGTGCATCAGCATCATGAATTTAATGCAATAGCATGAATTTATAGCAGCAATATATTTTTGCCTGTCACGTTGCTATTACGGTCATTGTATGATACGGTGTGATGGGCAGAGACCTTTAAGGGTCTGTGTCTTTAAAGGCGTTATCTCTAGACGGCTACAAAGGCTCACTGCAGTTTAAAGGCTTACCACGAGTTTTCTCGGATTCTTTCGGCTTTGTTTGCGATCGGGCGCAGTTTGTTTGCGCGAACAGATAAGGCTCAGGTTTTTGACAAACGAAGCGATTAGGAAAATTTTGAGGGCAGATACGAAGCTTAAGGCATCGGGTTCGAGCGCTACGCTATTTCAATGAAATTTTGCAAATATAACTAAAAAAAAAATTAAAAATAAATGAGTAAAATATTGTATCTATTGTATTGTAGTAGCCGTGGTGGCCTAGTGGTTTGACCTATCGCCTCTCAAGCAGAGGGTCGTGGGTTCGAACCCCGGCTCGCACCTCTGAGTTTTTCGAAATTCATGTGCGGAATTACATTTGAAATTTACCACGAGCTTTGCGGTGAAGGAAAACAAAACCTGCGAAGCGATTCAATGGTGCGTGCCAAGTTCCCAATCCGCACTGGGCCCGCGTGGGAACTATGGCCCAAGCCCTCTTGTTCTGAGAGGAGGCCTGTGCCCAGCAGTGGGACGTATATAGGCTGGAATGATGATGATGATTGTATCTTTTGTTATTTTGTACTGAAAATATTGAATAAATTATCTTATCTTATCTTATAACTACAAAGTATATAATACACACAAACCCCCTTTTTGAAAAAAAAAGCTATATTTTTTTTTAATAAGGACGATTTTATACATTCATGCTCATTATAAAATGGAAACATTAACAATAGTTAACATTCCTATAAAATTGAGTCCATAACATTATAACATTTTTCTTATTACTAAAATTTGTTATAAAATAAATCGAATGTACTTTGGTTTTTATTGTAATATATTCAGGTAAAATAAAAAATCTGTCTTGAAATCTGTCTCGATACCGGATTCCCTTTGGGAGCTTAGGTTCGAATCCTACCGGCTGCGCCATGTAAGAGTGTGGGATCGGGGCGGGTGAGTAATACGCCAAGGTTGAGCTTAGACTCATCATCATCATCATATCAGCCGCAGGACGTCCACTGTTGGACATAGGCCTCCCCCATAGACCTCCATCCATCGTGAACGCGCGGCTTTAACCAGGTCATCCGTCCATCTCGTTGGTGGACGTCCCACGCTGCGCTTGCCGTTCCGCGGTCTCTCGAGAACCTTTCGGCCCCAGCGACCTTCTGTTCTCCTTGCTATATGGCCTGCCCATTGAAAGAAAGAAAGAAAGAAAGAAAAGTTTATTTTGGCTCCAAAAAGTACCACCTAAAACTAAGACTAGAACTAGCACTAAAACTATGTTACCGTGTGTGTGTGTTATGGGTGTGTGTGTAACTGTGTTATGTGTATTTATGTGTATGTGTGTGTGTTGTGTGTGTGTGTGTGTGTGTGTGTGTGTGTGTGTGTGTGTGTGTTATGTGTATGTGTGTTGCTATGTTCTTGCCACTTCAACGAGCTAATTCGCTTGCCTATGTCGGCGTATGTGGCTTGGGTATGTATAGCTCATTATTAATTTTAAATGTATTTTCACTGCATGAATTTTGAAGCCTGTCTACCCGCATACATCCCACTAATTTTACAAATACGAAAGTTTGTAAGTCTGTTAGTTACTTCATCAGGTCTAAATCACTGAACCGATTTATTCGGTAACATCATTCCAGTCTATTTACGTCCCACTGCTGGGCACAGGCCTCCTCTCAGAATGAGAGGGCTTGGGCCGTAGTTCCCACGCCGGCCCAGTGCGGATTGGGAACTGCACACACAACATTGAATTGCTTCGCAGGTATGTGCAGGTTTCCTCACGATGTTTTCCTTCACCGTAAAGCTCGTGGTAAATTTCAAATGTCATTCCGCACATGAATTTCGAAAAATTCAGAGGTGCGAGCCGCGGTTTGAACCCACGATCCTCTGCTTGAGAGGCGATAGGTCAAACCACTCGGCCACCACGGCTTTTTTATTTCCCGGGGAAGGATAAAGGATAGTTTTTATCCCGGAAAATTGCATAGTTCCCGCGGGATAGGGATAAACGACTTCTACGCGGACGAAGTCACGGTTAACGGGTAGTAGCGATATAAACTGCTCATACACAACACTGACAACGTCCTACTGGCTCCGTTTCACACCCTCTTATTCAACACTCTGTTTATCAAGAGCAATGTCCTTCGCAACCGCTATCCTTAACCGCAGCCGCAGCCGTGGCTTCAAAGGATCCCTTGTTGTACTTGTAGCATTAGCATACACAATCTAAAAACAACCCAACATGGCTCCGATAGGCCCATTCGATCCCGACAGGGTTACCACAAGCAAGGCTTAAGCGGGGACGATGATATATGATAGTAATTTTCAAGTTTCCTCTATCGATTTAACTGCCTCTTGAGATGGAGGTCGTGGGATCAAGTCCGGGCTGATTTTTTTTTTGGTCATCATTAAAGTAAATTAAAAATTGTCGTGAGCTTTGATCATTGACTTTGCTCTTCACACGTGCAAAACAGACACGTCTGTGCGATAATAGGTGTTCAGTTCAGTACCTGCGCGACCGAGCATTGCTTGGAGTATTTAATTTCGTTAAATCGTGTTTTTTGTAGAAGATACATTCGCTGCTTATCAATTAAAACGGCCCAACTCAAAATCGAACTTTTTTCAGTAGAGCGAATTAAAAATAAAACAAATTTAATTTTGGAATATCTTGTATTAAAATGAACTTAAAAACATTCTTCTATGTGCTATTAAGTCCCTTGGTTAATCAAGAATAGCTGCAGTATAAACTTATAATGAAATGGCACATCTTTATAACAATAAAATAATAAAAACAGTGACTACTTTGAGTTAAGTCTTAATATTTTTAATATTATTATGAGCAAGAACGTCACAACTCGTAATACTTACACAGTAATACAAGAAAGTATGACAAATAACGACCTATTTGTCTTTAGGTCATGTGATAAAGTAAATTTTATCATGAATAATGTCGTATCAGATTTTGTGCACAAAATATAACATAAATTTCTCTTTAATAACGACCCATCATGTATTGCGCACAAAATTTTACATCAAAATTATTGTCAACAAGGTCTGAACACAACTTCCGACGTCGGAGAAGGTCTAGATTTTGTTTGTAATTGCACATTAACGTTTGCGATACTTTCAATTATTCTCATTAATTACCTTTTATCATAATACAACATCTATTTAAGCATATAAAATCACATTATTATCACGAGATTTATAATATTTACCGCATTAAAGACTTTTTAGTGTATTTTAGAATAAAAAATTGAGTACTTCAAAAACACAACATAATTATACTGAGCGGCAAAAAATTTGGCCCTCAAATGTATGCAGAATCGGTAATTTTGTAAGAAGGGTGGGCCAAATTTTGCGCCGCTGAGTATAATGATAAAACTTGTTACTAATCAAAATAAAATTCTCCAGATAAGAACAAAATCATCTTCTAGGACATGGAATACTTTTCATCACGGTCAAGAGTTCCTGTGGGATAAAATTGACTAAAACATCATTATCATCCGTAGGACACTGTTGGACATAGGCCTCCCCCATAGGCTTCCAGTTGCTTCTGTTGGAAGCGGCCTGCATCCACCGTGAACCCGCAGCTTTAACCAGGTCATCCGTCCATCCCGTTGGTCGACGTCCTACGTTGCGTTTGTCGATTCGCAGTCTCCATTCGAGAACTTTTCAGTGCCAACGACCATCTGTTCTCCGTGCTATATGGCCTGCCTATTGCCACTTCAACGAGCTGATTCGCTTGGCTATGTCGGTGACCCCCGTTCTTCTACGTATCTCCTCATTTCTGATTCGATCCCGTAAAGAAACTCCGAGCATAGCTCTCTCCATAGCTCGCTGAGCAACTATGAGCCATTTATAAGGCCAATAGTGAAGCACCACGTCTCGGATCCATATGTCATCACTGGCAAAACACACTGGACTTTCGTCTTAAGGCTCTTTGGGATTTTGGACGAAAAGACGTTGTGGAGTTTCCCAAACGCTGCCCATCCGAGTTGGATTCGACGATTGACCTCCTCCTCCAAGTTTGACCTACCTAATTGACATACATACGCGTCAACAACTTCAAGAACCGAACTCTCAACCATAAAAGGGGCAGTCACCACACGGACATTCGACATAAGCTTCGTCTTGTCCATGTTCATTTTGAGGCCTACCCATTGGAGACTCGATTGAAGCCTTCAAGCATCGTGCTGATTTCTTCCATCGACTTTGCTGTGATCACAATACAGTCGGCAAATCGAAGGTGCGTAATGTATTCGCCGTTGACATTGATGCCTAGTCCTTTCCATTCCGGAAGCTTAAGGTGTTTTTCAAAGTGGCAGTAAACAGTTTTTGAGATATGACATCTCCCTGTCTTACGCCTCTTTTCAAGGGAATCGCCTTGGAACTGTGTTCCTGTACTCTGACCTCGGACTTAGACTCGGACATAGTAGCGTTTCTATACAAATACATCAACACTTCGATATACAGATAGTCATATGGCATCGCTGGAGAGTCTCAAGCACTGCCTATCTTACGACCGAATCAAAGGCTTTCTCGTAGTCCACAAACGCTAGACATAGCGGCAAGTTAGACTCTTCGGTCTCCTGTATGACCTGCCGCAGCATGTATGTGGTCTACGGTACTACGGCCTTTTCGGAACCCAGCTTGTTCGGGTTGTTGGAAGTCATCGAGCCTGTGTTCGAGACCATTTACAATGACCATGGAAAACAGCTTATAAACATGGCTCAACAGCGAGATGGTCCTGTAGTTCTTCAATAAGGTGTTATCACCCTTCTAGAAGAACAACTTAACACCGCCACGCTCTTGTTCGGTGCTTCTGGCGTTGTACCTTCGAGCAAGACTGAATTAAAGATCCTCTGAAGGATTTTAAGGACCGGTGATCCGCCCGCCTTCAGAAGCTCTGACGGCGTGATTCCGTCCTCACCCGGCGCCTTATTGTTCTTAAGCTGTTTCAAGGCCATCCTTATCACATACAGGCTGATATCCGGGATATTATTCTTATTAATAAATCCGAGAAGACCTTTCTTCTTTTGCTCTGCCACTGCAAGTTTTTATTGCTAATCATCTCTGAAACCAAAAAACAATATTTTAGTTTAACGTGATAGCGTGATAAACTATTCAATTAAATACTACTAGCTGTTGCCCGCGACTTTGCCCGCGTAGAAACCCTTTATCTCGGAAAATTCGTATTTTCCGGGAAAATAAGTAAATAATATTAGGCCTCAAGTTATTTCTGTGCCAAATTTCATCGGGATCGGTTTAGTGGTTTGGGCGTGAAAATGTAACAGACAGAGACACATAGATAGCGTTACTTTCGCATCTGTATTATTAGTAAAGACTATAACATAGCGTAGTGCCAATTCACGCTTGAATAAATAATTTGTTTTGTAAATAGTGGCTATATTTGCTTTAAATAAACTAGTTATGAGTATGGTCTATGGTGCATAGTGTCCAATTAGCTATTATACATTTAAGCATGGCTACTTTATTCGATAGACAGGCATATTTTGCAATGGTAACAATAAAAATCGTTTTCCGTTCGTAAATATAGGCTAAATTCTACATATGACAAAGTAGTATACTTACTTTTTCATGAAGAATGTTGCACTTCGTAATGTAACACTATTGCAAAAAAAAGGCACAATATTAGCTTCCCTTTTCGTAAGATGCTGTATTTGGATGCAGCATTATTGCATAAACAATAAGCACGATCCGGGGTTATTTCGCGATGTGCCGTTGTTCACCAGAGAATCGTAGTGAAGTTGTCAAAAACCGCGGCGGCGGTCACTGGCATGGCGGGCTCTTACCGATAAAATAGCGTCAAGTTTCAACAATCACATAACGGCACATTGCTGCCACGGGGTCATTTTTTTGAAGTAGCGAGACTTGGGTGTCTTATTCACAGCAAAGTTAGCTTATTCTCCACGCAGTTTTAATAGTTTAGTACGAAATGTAGTATTTTTGCAATAGTGACTTATTTTAGATAAGCAGCGGTATTAAAATAAGCTTTAAAATTAAAAGGAAATTAAAATAACTAATTAAATAGAAAGCAGCAGTCGGGTACTATTAACTAACCTAACCAACAAAATGTTGGAAGCCCCCAACTTTGTCACTTCAAAGTTCAATATCTTAAAAATGGCTAAACCGATTTTGATAAAACATTTCTAAAACCATCGCTAGAAACTTCGCTTTCAAATAAAAACGTATTCGGTTTACCCGTTTAAGAGCTACGGTGCCACAGACAGACACACATAGCGGTCAAAGTTATAACACCCCTCTTTTTGCGTCGGGGTTAATAATAATATAGGAACGATATTCATTATGATAGATGTCGAATAAGACTATCTAATCTTCAAAGAATTCTTCTTTTAATTGTCTTGCTCACTAATCCTGCGTGAAGCAGCAGTGCTTGCATTGTTGTGTTTCGGCGTGGAGAGTAAGACAGCCGGTGAAATTACTGGCACGTGAGGTATCCCATCTTAGGCCTCTAGGTTGGCAACGCGTCTGCAATACCCCTGGTGTTGCAGATGTTTATGGGCGGTGGTGATCTCTTACCATCAGGAGACCCACTTGCTCGTTTGCCATCCAGTCGTATAAAAAAAAAGACTAAATTGATTGGGATGACGTCATCAATCATTAAATTGTTTTGATACTTTTAGATAATAATTTAATCATTTCAAATTTCAAAACAATACTTAAGGCCTTCATTAGACCATGTTTAAATGCGCATTATCACACTTTTAATAATAAAATCAAGTTCAAAAGTGTTGCCAACGGGCAATGGAGCGCAGTATTCTGAGTGTTCGTAGAACTGATCGCATCAGAAACACCAAACTGCGCTCCAAAACCCTCGTTGTAGATGTAGACATCAAGACCGCTAAGCTTAACTGGGACTGGGCTTGTCATGTCATCATCCTACCCTATATACGTCCCACTACTGGGCACAGGCTTCCTCTCAGAATGAGAGGGCTTGGGCAGTAGTTCCCACGCGGGCCCAGTGCGGATTAGGAACTTCACACACACCATTGAATTGCTTCGCAGGTTTGTGCAGGTTTACTCACGATGTTTTCCTTCACCGTAGAGCTCGTGGTAAATTCAAATGAAAGCATGCACCTACAATGATGGGCCCAAATGACTACTCTTTGAGTTCTGTGGGATGGCCAACGAAACAGACAGACCGAAGAGATGGTGGGATGACTTGGACGCATATTCAAGTAGTGGCAGGAGCATGCTCTCGACAGGGACGAAGGAGGAAAAAAAAGTTGACACTCTAATCTGCCAAAAAAAATAGTGGTATGTCGAACGTCTCGGCGAATTTTCACATATGGCCACCCTACCGGTGAAGGGTCTGTAAAGGTTTTCATAACACGATACGAAAACAAAGGTTAAATTGGACAAGAAATTAGATTGAAAACTTTCTGAAGCCGCATAAAATGTCGAGTTGATGGATCCTAACTTATGTCCGTCGTAAAAAATTATATTTGCCTTTTGCATTTTTATCGGTCGATTTGGGATATTTTATATTAAAGTGGGTAAAAAATGGTAAAACAAATACTTTCTAGATGATACATTTTATATTAAAGTTGTTTGTAAGCTTCGTAAGCAAGATGAATCCATACAGAGATAGTTTATGGGCCAGAGAGAAACATAGGCTACTTTTTCATCCGGAAAAATCCACAGTTCCCAAGGGAACAGCGCGCGATAACCGAATTCTACGCGGGCAAAGCCGCGGGCAAAAGCTAGTTAGATAATAAATATCATATAAAGTGAGACATTCGATTTGGAAGTTTATTTAAATTCATCTGCTTGAGAAATCGGTCGAAACATTAGGCAACTACATCTAGCTCCTAGCTATTATGTTTTGTAAAAACCAAACATAATAAAATATTGTTTTATATATTTTTTATGAATAACAATTTTATTTTATATAATATTTTTTTATGAATAACAAGGTTATTTTATAAGATAAAACTTTGACGGACAGCATAATAGTATTTTCTATTTGTCGTGTTTTCCAATTTAGGTCCCGTCCATCCTAGAATGAAATCTTTTTGTCGCGTAGGTACTAAATTTTTCTATTCATCCTATGTTCCCTTTAACAAGACACATCGTGGCTGACAACCTATAAATAATGGAATCTTATTATTCCATTAGCAATCTGCAATTTGTTATACTAAATCACCAATACTACTAGCCTTTAGACGTTGCTTCGCTTGCGTAACCCATTTAATCTACCTGTTGAATTTAAATTCCCCAATTCGACTGACTTTATCTTGGACATTTCCATCCTTTACCAGTTTGTGTTGTCAGTGACGACCTATGGCTCTGGAAGTGGTCCTTGACTTTTTAGAGAGGCTCAGAATCATGCAACTAGCGATGGAGAGAGCTATAATAAATAATAATAATAATATTTATTTCAAAACTCAAGGCTTCATATTAACAAAATAACAATATTTTAAATTACATAATCACAATCAAAATCAAAATAAAGTAATTACATGTCCGAGTTAGTATAATATAGAGTTGCCTTACGTCTAGTGTTAGTATGCATTACTAACATATTGATATTACTCGGTGTCTTTGCGCGATAGAATTCGGAATACGGGAATTCGTCGAAGAGCTAAATTTACTGACATGGCTGACAATATCTGAGTGGCAATAGGAAGGCCACTATGCTCGAAGAACAGGTAACCGTTGGGGGAGAAAAGTTCCTCGAGTGGTGACCACAATCTGGAAGACGAAGCGTCCCTCCACTAGGTGGCCTTCCACTAGGTGGCCTCCCACTAGGTAGACTCGCGCATGATGCGGCAACCGATGGATACAAATGGCTTGTTGTCCTTCTTTGTTCAACAGTGGACTTCTTCCGACTGATAATGATTGTTTGTATGTATACTACATAAAACAACTTTCATTACTTAAGAAGAACTTTATTGTACATAAAACACAGAAGAAACAACAACAGAAACAACAATCAGAAACAGATGTACAAAGGATAGATTATAATTATGAACACTGAAATTTCAAGTCTTTAGACTTAGCGGTTGAAATTTTCGGGACTTAACGCCTACAACCCGCTCTGTTATATTGGGATAAGGAGTATAAATGTGTTGCTTTTTACATCCAGCTTCCTTCATAGCAAATTACATCCAAATTAATCCAGCGGTTTTAGCGCGGAAGACTAATAAACACAATACAATATCTATTCAACACCAACACATAGTAAGCAGTACAGGAAACACATAGACATAGAGATGTTCAAGGTAACACTCAGTAACACTCACAAACTTTCACAATTATTGATATCAATAGGATCTCTTATTGGTTTTATTCGTCAATGCATTATACCATGGCTCCCATAAAACCATTCCACGGCGCCAGCAGAGTGATAACCCCCTTATTAGCCCTAAAACATTCTGGAAAAATTCCTGTTTAGCTCCACAAAATATTTAATGGGTGAGCGACTTACGGAACTTTGCTGCCGTTCACGGGCCATTTCTCTTATAAAATATTCATATCCTTAAGTTACCTGCCTCGTAAATTACTTGACTTTTATGCGAGAGTAAGTCGTGTGATGGTGTATAAACATCTTAAGGAATATCTTTGACGGCAATAAGTACGCTTAGCTCTAGTAAAAGGCGCCTTGACGTGTTAAATACAGCCATATTTATTTACTACATGAATTTAATAAGTATCGAACTTATTGAACGGAATTAAAGAACTTAGAGCTAAAAACAATTACTTTTCTCGTTACGTTACGATAGCTCACGTCTATGCAACAAATTAGGATTCATACAGCTCTTCTACCTACAAACTGCAACAATAGACACAAATCCAGCTAATACTACCACTCTACTTTGGAACATTTCGAAGTCGACCAGAAATTCAGAGCTGCGAGCCCGTATTTGAACCCACGATCCTCTGCTTGAGAGGCCACAGGTCAAACTACAGGCCTAACGCTTGAATAAGTCTGTTCAGACTCATCTTTGGTTACCCATAATAACTTAACTATAACTTCAGTTGGGCGTCAGCCTTGCTATCGTCAATACATTTTAATTGAACAGGTCGCTTCAATGAGGGCTATCGCGTATGAATTCAACACTAGAGGCGCTAGTGTAGCGTGAGGTCTCCGAAATGTCAAATCTCATAGATTTTGGGTGAGCTACCCGGGTTTATTTATAATTAAAATAATTTTGTGAATATTTTGCAATATCTGAAATTAATTATGACAAATATGCGTTCCGGGGCAATGAATGTCTGTGTTTTGAGACAATTTTGTCTTTCAAAAACCTTTGTCCTCCCTTTTTTCCGAACAAAACGGGGACTATGCAGCACTGTGGCATGCTCGATATTTTTTGGTTCGGTTTTAAGGTGTATTAAATATGATTTTAATCTAAACTTTGTTTTCACGCCCGTAATAACAGACTTTGAAAGCCATACTTAAAAACCTCACGCAACAGTGCGCCATCTAGTGAGACAAAAAACGATAGCCCTCATTAAAACGCACACGGGATTAGCAACCAAAGATGAGTTTGAACAGATTCAGTTAAGCGTTCGGCCTGTTAGGCCACTACAGCTAGTATCTCAGTTTTATCTAATAATAATTTCTACGCGTCGTAAATATGATTTTATTAAATGAAGTTTACTATAGTTTTTATTTCAGCACCTTAGCGTTTATCATAATGAAATTTCAACAAAATAATTCACCCGTTGTTAACGGCATTTCAAAGCATTGTCAAATTTCAACCACAATTTATGCAGCATATTATGCTAAGCATACGCTTTGTAGAGTCAGCGCTTGTGACGTCTATGAGCGAACTGAGCGCAGGTTAAGCGGTTTAGAGTCGTGAGAGATTTGAGACAGTTTAGTATATGCCTTTAAATTTAATGTTCGTTTGCATACTTAGGCCACGTAACTTGAAATTGGATTTCGAGCTAAGGCTTTGTTTATTCCACGGAAGTACAGCAAATCTTTTTGTCACGCCAAATGCTCGGGTTGGTCATGGAATGATGAGGAATCGGATTCGATTCCCTGTCCGCTACAATTCTATATTTTTCCATTTGTTTTTTTCCAGATGTTTTAGTTGCTGTTGTGGTATGAAAAAAAAAGTAATGGAACTATAAAATGGAATGAAAAGATAATTACAATTTATGTATAACAAACAGTTGTTCAATCATTATTTTTGCGTTTGCATCTCTATAACCTGATCAACCCCTCGACAGAGAGCTACGATGCCACGGACAGACAGACATGCAGACATTGTTGTCAAACCTACAACACCACTCTTTTTACGTCAGGGTTTAAAAAAGGCTTGTATAATTCAATATACTTCGTATCCAGTAATAATAGCATCGTGAATTCGTCAAATTCACTTCTTTGCTACCAGGTCAGCAGAAACGATAGCGGTTTCAATTCAACGGACAGAATACGGCTTGTTTGAATTGTAAACTAGCGTACCTAGCGGTGTTTGTTACTGTTTGCACCTCTGTGAGCCTGGTACATGCGGGTCAATGGGTGCAAATTTACCAGGAAATACCTGCCTGTTTAGACTCCGATAAATTATCCAACGAGCTAACTAGGTAGCTAGTTAAAGAGAGAGGAATAATATTACTATATAGTCAATTCTAAGAGGGAGGTTTTTATTAAATATAATGACCCGGATAACTCACGTCTTAAATCGAGTTTAGCTCGACATGTTTCGGGCTAATCCGTAGCCCTTCGTCTTCGGAGCAACGCGACTCAGCGGCTGCTGCAACACGCGCACTGCGCGCCGCCGCTCTGCTCGCGCGATTTAAGACGTGAGTTATCCGGGTCATTATATTTAATATGAGTGAGTCTCACGGTAGTTTCTGGTTCAAAATTGCAAATCTTTAGGGAGGTTTTTGTTCTATAGTGGACGTATTCCAGCTGATGATGATGATGGTGATGATGTTCTGGGTTGAAAGGGAGGAATTTGATAAAAAACTCGTACCACAATTTCAATTCAACTGTCACATGTAAACTTGGGCGAGTGACGCCTCAGGTATAGGTTAGTTTTAAAATGAGACAACTTGTAGTTTTAGTTAATGGAAAAGTTGGCTTTTCGTCTTGTGGTGTTTCGTCAGATAAATTACAAAAGCTAAAGCTTAGTTTACACCTGAGACCTTAGTTTACCGTTTATAACGTACTCGTACGTGCTCACTTAGATACTAGTACAATATGATCCTTAAGAGGTATAGCAACAATGAACATAAACATTAACTTATTACTTGTTTTAAATTTGTGTCTACTTGTGAGATCCTGTAATTGGCTTTATTGATACTATAAAATAAGTTTACTCTGTAAATTAAAGCTGTTGGTTCTCCCAAAATAAATATATTAAATTGGGTGAAAGTGGAACTAAACATTTCAGTACAAAATTTCATTCATACCGTATCAACTAGAGGTATATGAGGGAGGCTTATTTATGTCTAACATGGGACGTCCTACGGCTAATATGATGATGATGATGATTATGGTTAACACATAATATTACGTCACTATATATTAATTTAATTTATTTTATTTGGTGGATCAACAGCAAACCGTACAATTATAATGGGACTCGGACACTAAACAAAAAGCCAAGAACACACGTCCACAGTTATAAATTGCTTTGCTATTTCACGACTTAAAACTTTACTCGGTACAGAATGTCATTAAAAGATTTATGCTAAAATTCACATAAAACCAAAGCAAAGTTTTGATCAACATCACGAGTTTCCTTTATATGGCAAGTTATTAAAAGTGCACATTATTATCTCCCGTTGTTAGATTTGATTTTCCATTCGCAGACATCATCACAAAACAATGTTATTAGAGCATCGCGAACGAAGCTGTCATAAATAATAAATTGTAGACCGTAAAAGTTATAAATATAAGTATTTCATTCTAGAAATAGTACATTACCACAGACATTACTGTAGAGGCCAGGAAGTAGGGGCCTAGCGAGGCCGGATATGGATGCGAGGCCGGCAACCCCACGTTCTTCGTTGAACACGTTCACGTCTGTGGGGGAGGCCTATGTCCAACAGTGGACATCCTATGGCTAAGATGATGATGATGATAAATAATAAATCTTTTACTTACCGACTATGTGTAAATTTTCACCTTGTTTTCCGTACATACATAACCATATTTACATAACCAGCACTAGAAGGAGTCGAATATGGAGATTTCGATAGTGTAATTGGTTACTTGTACTGTCAATTTAGGTCTGTCTAAAATTGGTTACAACGACGAGCGAAGCGCGGAGTGTTAGGCGAAACGAGTGAAGCGAGTGCGCCGCAGCTGCGGCCGGCAAAGCGCAAGAACTTATTCAATTTAGGAAATAATGGGGCCACTACCAGAGCTGGTCATGCAAGATGGATATGAACGAAAAACAATGGCAATTTCCAATCATAAATTGAAGCTTGATTATAGTTTCAGAACAATACATAATAGCAAAATCTCTCTGAAACACTGCGTTGGTTTAACGAATAACACTATCGTAACTTTTTTATCGGTTTCACTCCATTTTCGCTCACAGTTAGCTTAGTCTAATCAGGACTCAACTCGCGAGTTCACACCCGACTGCATACTGAGAGTTCCTGTTTTTGTTCAGTACCTACCCCAAAGCTCTAATTAAAAACTTGTTCCCAAACTAATTTAGCATTGCACTTTGTTGCAGCGAATTCGTGTTTCGTTAATGAATTAAATATTAAAATATTCATGATTGATTTGATTACAGTAAACCATTTTCTACAGCGTGTTGAAAGCAATCGTTCAACGCAAAAGCCCACGATGATATTTTTTGAAATTTCCACAGGATTTAATATAATCCTGAAATTTTTGGTTCAACTGCTGGATCTATGGTTTACGAGGGCGACTAAACACTAGTACTATTATTTTCAAAATATTTGATTCATATGCTGTAATCTAGTTCTTTACGTCTTTCTGTGACAAAATGTGCCTATTTCTTACCCTGTAATTTTATCTTTCGAGTGGGACCCGAACCGGAAGGCGATACATTGGCAGCCTTCCCACTAGGTGGACTGACGACATCGTGACAGTTGCGGGCAACCGGTGGATGCAAGTGGCGAATTGTCGTTTCAGTGTGGCGTTCTAAAGGTGGAGGCCTTTGTTCAGCAGTGGACGTCTTCCAGCTGATGATGATGATGAATTTTCTCTCAATCTTTTTTTCTGTATCGCTTACGATTGTAGTGTATAAGAGAATTAAATAAAGAAAGAAAGATTATTATTTTTAATTCATGTGCGGAATTACATTTGAAATTTTACCAGAGCCTGTGCGCGTGGAAGGAAACATCTGAGATGATGACAAACCTCCCAATCTCTTGTTTCTGAGAGGAGGCTGTGCCACAATAGGACGTATATAGGCTGGGAGAGATTTTATTTTGGCTCCACGTAACACCTAAGACTAAGACTAAAACTAGCACTAAAACTATGTTACTTGGTGACACGTCAGGATACCAAAAAGGGTCTCCACTCAGCATGTGTTGCCGCACATTATGTGCAGTAACGCTGATTTTCTGTGGAGCCCAATAGAGAGTAATTGCATTGTATTGTATTGTATTCTTGTTTCAGTGATCGCCACGGCCCACAACATAACGTTCCTGGAGGTCCCCAGCTACGGAGACCCGCGGAGGAACGTGGACCTCACCTGTCACTATATCAACGACAAGGGGGACCCCCCCCTCCACTCAGTCAAGTGGTATCGCAACAACAATGAGATCTTCCGGTATATGCCAGGACAGCAGGTGAGATTTAGGGGCTGTTTCACCATCCATTGATTAGTGTTAACTGGCGGTTAGGTGTGATGCCGTCTCTATTTGTATTATTCGAATAGACGGCGACGGCTTCACATTTAACCGTCACTTAACACTAATTAATGGATGGTGAAACAGCCCCTTACTGAGATAACGGTTTTTTTGACGTGCTCGGTGACAACAGGTGTCTTTAAAGAAATGTCTTTAAAATTTGGATGACGTTTTCAAATTTTGCAGTAATTAGGGTTCCGTACCTCAAAAGGAAAAAACGGAACCCTTATAGGATCACGTTTTCCGTCTGTCTGTCTGTCTGTCTGTCAAGACTCTTTTTCTCAGGAACGCATGGAGGTATTAGGCTGAAATTCATATCGAATACTCAGGTCTACTGTCCCTTGGAGCTGTGAAAAAATTAAACTTCTAAGCCAACGCAATCAAAAGATACAGCCGTTTATGCTGCAAATTTTTGACACTCGCAAGGGAATGAAAACCTACAGGGTACTTCCCGTGAACTCAGAATCTTGAAGTTTGGTACGAAGCAACGTCTTATATAGCACAGATAAAGGAAATATTACGAAAAGCATACTTTTTTAGTTAAAATTATTTTTATTTTTTTAATCATTTGTACGGAACCCTCGGTGCGCGAGTCCGACTCGCACTTGGCCGGTTTTATTACATAAAACTGACCCGTGATTGACCCCTATCTCACCTGATGAAGAGTGCAGATGTGGCCAAAGTATATCGTACAAGTTCAGTAACAGCCTATTCACTTAGCCTTGAATTTAAGATCCCTCGGTATTTACGCAAGACTATGAAGATAGATATCAAACAGACAGATACAAGGAAGTTAGGTTACGAATGTTTTCAAATGCTGTTTAAAATCTACCCGAGCCGCAGGTGAGGGTTGATTGTTAAGTTGAATATTTGTGAACTCTTTGTACAATCGATCATTTGGTCGCGGGTTTGTAAAAAAATTATATGCGAGAAACAGTGAATCTCCTTTCTGTCTTGATACTTATCGTGTCATAAGTATACAGCTACCTACATCTTAGTTCAGGTTGCTATAGTGGTAGTAAGTATATTCTTTTTTTGTAGCCGGAAACTCGAACCTTCAACACAACAGCCGGAGGCGTTACCCGCGGCGACTGCAACAAGCACAGTTGTTCTATCAGCGTGGTGCTACCGAAGAAGTACAATACCAGGATATCATACATGTGTGAGGTGTCGACAGAAGGGCCGCGGTTCGCTGTGGTGAAGCAGACGAAAAATTTGACCGTTGCTGGTGAGTATCCTTTAGTTTATGCATGCCTGGTACTTATATTTGTTGGACTGAGAATGCATGCGGCTGATTTTTAAAGCCCATTTAGATATTGCGAGAGATATCGCTAGCTATTTCGAACCTGGACTTGCCCCTCTGAGTCTTTGGAAATTTAATTGTGAAATTACAGTTCAAAGATAGCAAAGAGAACTTGATAATAAAGTTCAAAGATAACGTATGAAAACTTAATAAGATCAAGCTTGCGAACTATTAAACTCGTCTCGTTTTACTCCTCTAAATGAACCAGGCTTGGGCGAGGCGTCGTATATCAAACGTCTTTCTTGAGAGAGGTCTCGGGACAGTGAGCGATTGTAGCTTGCATCATATGCATTCCCTGCTGAGATGCTTTTGTTTTACAAAGGTTCACATGCTGCACTTAAGGATGTTTAATAATTTTACTGAAATATCGATTATACTGCAATGCCGCGTAACATACAGTGTACTTGAAAATCAGATGCGGATATTTTGAGAATCGATTTAATTTATTTGCATCGTTGTTAATTAGTTTCAATTAATTAAAATAAAATAACAAGACCGGTCTGAGTGGAGAGCCTTGGGGGAGGCCTATGTCCAGCAGTGGACGTCTTTCGGCTGACATGATGATGATGATGATGATGATGAAAATGAATAAAATACAGTTAATGTTAATGCAAGGTGATTATTTTTGGACGGAATGGTATTTTTGTATGAAACAAAAAAAAACACAATACTTAAATAATTTCTTTGTATAATTGATTCTTAAATTATTAATTACATACCCTGAAAATATCCGCACCTGATTTTCTAGCACCTTAAATAAGGCAAAACAGTGTGTTTACGACTGAACTGCCATCAATAAAATTCTGTTTAATATTTAACGTGTTTAAAAACAGGGTAATAAAACAGAATTATTAATGCTTTCAGTAATTTCATCCCAACGGTAGAAAAGTATTTTTACAAATCATTTAAATAAGTTTACTTTGATAATTTTAAATGGAATATTCTGTGAAATATCAGTTATTAGGCAACCTCTATTTGTTTATTTTGAAATCTCTATTTGTTTTGTGTGAATAGACGGAGACGGCATCACATTTAACCGTCACTTAACACTAATCAATGGATGGTGAAGCAGCCCCTTACTCTAATAAACTACATTTTAAACACACGCAGACGCACCACACACAAACACAACACACACACACACACTCTTTCTAATTTGTAATAATACAACGATTTACGGAGTTCCCTGTATAACGGCTGCTATTTAGGTTTATGAATTTGATAGCCATTGATTTTAATGAGGCTATAAATGAGAACAGCCTGTAATTTAGAGGCAATTCCAGCCATAGAGTTTAGCTTGTCAGCATTTAATATGCTGCAGTATAAACTATTGCCAGCAGAGTCAGAATGTTGAGTCATCAAAATATTCTTACGACAAAATACATGCATAAATCATCCACATAGACGTAGATACTCGTAGAGGGTAATACTCAATAAAATAAGTGAATAAATATAAATCTATAACTGAATTAAGCAAAGCTTGTACTAGAACTGAGTTTCTGAATTTTACAATTTAATTATAAAATATATAATTTGAGTTTGCCTTAGAAATATAATTACCAAGTAGTCTCAATCAATAAACTAAGTCATCTGTCAAAGTTAAAAAAAAACTCATCCCCACTTTACGTCTATAGGAGGTACCCTAAAAAACTAATTTTCGGCGTGACTGATATGTATATTCATGCCAAATTAAAGCTTTCTAGTACTAACGCTCTCTTAGCATAGCCGCGGACAGACAGACAGACAGACGGACAGGCATGGCGAAACTATAAGGGTTCCTAGTTGACTACGGAACGTAATAAAAAACCGGCCAAGAGAGTGTCGTACACGCCTAGGATAGGGTTCCGTAGCCATTACGAAAAAATCTAATAATAATTTTCTAAGGATTTCGTATTGTGTACTGAATCTTCCAAGTTTAGGTATATTTTATACCCTAGGCTTATTTACTACCATTCTGATTTTTTCTCAAATTTTTCCACCCAACAGTTTAGATTTTAGAGGGGGGGAACGGACTTTAAAGTTGAATATTTCGCAAACAGATTACTGAATAAAAAAATCGTCTTAGCAACCAATGTTTTTAAAAGACCTATCCAACGATACCCCACAATATAGGGTTAGTCGAGAAAAACAAATCACCCCCATTTTACGTCTATGGGAAGACCCCAAAAAAAGTTATTTTTCTTTTTTTATTGTACCACTGTCGGCGTGACGTATGTCTATTCATGTGAACTTACAGCTTTCTAGTATATATCTTTCTAGATAGACGGACAGACATGGCGAAACTATAAGGGTTCCTATACTCCGTTTAATTTAAGGTTTGAATTAACAGTCAAATTGTAACACGTTTCTCGATATTTCGAACACAAAAAGACTAAAAATACCTACATGTACATTTATAAGCGTTATTATGTTTTTATTCTAGAAGTTCACACAATTTTAAATAGTTCCGTTGTTTCATTTAAAAACGTGTGCAAATTTTACTGTTAAGTTTCCAATGTAAAAATAAATGGAGTATAGTTGACTACGGAACCCTGAAAAAGACGGTGTATATGCGAATAAATGAAGGTTTTACATTCCGTTTCAAATTATCGTAGATTACTCTTCTTCTTCTTAAATTTAAGAGCTACGCTCTTGTCGCTGGAGTAACCAATCCGCACGGTCTTCGGCCAGCTGTTTGACTACTGTTTGCTTAAAGGTCTCTAACTACTACACTGTGTCATGCCATGACCGTAATAGGAACGTCTCAGGAACGAAATGTCAAACGCATACATGACATGCGACGGCGACGGTTGGTTCGGAAACGTGCTAGTGGGCATAGTCATACTTTTCGATACAAAGAATATATATTTTTGACTGACACTTGCTATAGGGCATATTAGGCAAAGCTCTGCGCAGGAGGCGACACTGGCGCAAACCCATGATAATGTCAGTTCTCTTTATATTTCGTCGCTATGACAGATCATGACCAAAGAGTATTATTAGTACCTTTAAAAATCATGATATATTTATCACGATTTTTTTGACGACCAGATGGCCTAGGTAGTGGGTAGAGAACCTGACTACGAAGCTTGAGGTCCCGGGTTCGATTCCCGTGTCGAGGCAGATATTTGTATGAAAAATACGAATGTTTGTTTTCAGGTCTTGGGTGTTTAATATGTATTTAAGTATGTATCTATCTATATAATGGCATTTAAGATACGCAAAAAACTGTTTACGGCTTTGTGCTAGTGCTGCACTCTGACGGCAGAAAATTGCAGTAATATTCCCTATTACAGTATGATATGTTGTAGAGGGTAGAGACCTTTAGATTCCACTAAAGCCCATTATTTGTTCACAGTGGCTCTGAACCAGGATCCGGTTATAACTGGTTTGCCCAGCAGCGTGTCTTTTGGGGAAGACGTGTTGGTCAACTGCACGACCGCGCCAGCCATGCCACCGGCCAACATCGTGTGGTACGTCGACGGGAAGCGTGAGAGGGTAACTTGTTTTATTACTCACTAGTGTTTACCCGCAGATTAGTTAGTGTATAGTTAGCGTTTAGTTTTGTAACTAAAGGACCCCATACGTCCCGGTATTATTATTATTATTATTTTGAAATTTCTAGTTTTTAAAAATTTTATTTATAATTATTTTATTTTGAAAAAATGACTTTCTGCCAAGTTTCTTGCGGCGCATTTTTCTTGGCAAGGATAGTCTTTCAAAAGCGCTGCTAGTTTTCAAAAATGACGTGTAAAAGTGCCCATTGCGGCCTATTTACTGAATAAATGATTTTAATTTGAATTTTAAGATTCGCACACGTAAATCATTAGATCCCGCAGCCGAATCGAAAATTTGGGATTTCGAAAGTTGCCGTGGGAATTCCCGAAAATTAAATCGCGGTTTCATTGACATTACTTACATTAAAAACATGTCAAATTTAATGACTAGCGGTTGTTGTTTCGAAATTTTATCCCAATCGTTTTATTCCAGATTTCCAGCTATCTACATACCAAATTTCAACCAAATCCGTTAAGCCGTTTCAGCGTGAAGGAGTAGCAAACATACTCACTCACTCATAAACTTTGCATTTATAATATTAGGAGGATCACCGTGATCGCCAACCCGGTGCCACTAAAGCCGAATAACCTCAATGATTAAACAAGTGCGTGTCGGACACGCCCAACATAGGGTTCCGTAGCCATTACGAAGAAAATCAAGTAATATTATGTGGGTTATAACACAATTAAAACACTACAGTCTTACCCCCTTATTCATAAACGACAATCAAACCTATTTTAGTTGAAATGCCGCTAAAATTCGCCTTATCTGTCACTTCGACATTTGTATTTGTTAGAAAGGGACAAAGCATTTGTTAGTTAACATAGGCTTGTTAAGTTTTATGAATAAGGGGGTTAAAATCTATAAATTACCAGAAAAGAGCGTATCTTCACGGCACTTACGTCTTTTTGCTGAGAAGCGCAGTTTTCGGCAATAACTCAAAAACGGTATATCCGATCATGTTGAAACTAATTTCGTGGAAAGTATTTATTAAGCGTTACCTTTCCATGAACTAAAATAATTTCCTTGCTCACCCGCGACCTTACGATAGCTAAGCTTATGCAAAGTTTGAAGGACGGTTAAAAAATTTATTAATAAATTGTGGGTAGTTTTGTTTTGTTTCATAAAATATATGTGGGTACTTGGGGAGTTACAGTGACAAATTAAAACGGTGGTTGTGGTTCATTAGTCTAACAACTGGTAGCATGGTGTACAGTTGTGTTGCTTTGAAGATGAGCTCTGATTGAGTTCGAAACGCGTTAGTGTAGTGTGATGGTGGTGATAGATGTGTGGTAAAAGGTTGTCGTGTCGGTAGAAAAGATGCAATGCACTATTTACAATTTATTTACAATTAGATATATGTACAACAAATAAAATATTTAACACAAATTTGTATGAGGTTTTTCTCTTGCTAGGCGATCGGACAGCTCTGTTGATTTTCGGTTGCTGCACAACCGTCCGCTGCATCGCGCAGGCGCGCGGACTTAGGTTGTGGCGGGCAAGCAGGCCACAGAGTACTTTATACATATACTGAAAGCAGGCCGCCACAGATGGGTTTGTGTGATTTTTGTGTGTTCTTACAGTATGGAGGTGGAGGAACTGCATGAACATGCGTATCTTGCATAAACGTAGCTATGATAAGGTCGCGGGAGAGCAAAGCTATTGTTTTAGTTCATTGACATTGACCTCCGCAAAGTGACGCCTGATGCAATAAATTATATAAAGAATATAGGGTACGATAAAAGGTTCTAGTTGACATGGACCTGGGCAAAATAACGCCTCTTAATAATTAATCAATCAGAACCTTACTTAAAAATATCTCTTCCGCCAGTTCGAGCCCTGGGTCGTGGACAACACAGAGGTCACGGAGGCCGATTCCGACGGCTTGCGGCGGAGCTGGCGACCCCTCAAGATCAAGATCACGAGCGGCCGCTTCGTGTCCCTCCGTTGCGAAGCCATGCAGCCCACCCACCCGCCGTATATGCGCTCAACCAATGCAAGCCTCACCGTCGCTCGGTCGCCGCACTTGGGGATGTTCACCGCTTCAGGTTATAAATCATCATTATCATACTCAATGATATGCGGACCCCTCAAGATCAAGGTCATGAGCGGCCGCTTCGTGTCCTTCCGCTGCGAAGCCACGCAGGCCACCCACCCGCCATATGTGCGCTCAACCAAAGCGAGCCTCAACCACCATAGCTCGGTCACCGCACTTGGGGATGTTCACTGCTTCTATAACACCCATATGTTTGAAGCCTATGTCTGTTGGTGTTTCTCTGGCATTATAGTTCTCAAACGAATAGGCCGATTTTGTTACGGTTTTTTCACGTGAAAGGGAATTTCTTTGTAATGGTTTTTAACTAAGTTTCATTATTATTTTAGTCGTTTTTAAGATAGCAAACTTTTAAGTCGGGAGTTTTTCAATTTGTTGTACATTTTATTGACTGTATTTGAATTGTCATACTAGGTATATTTCCATACTAAATTTCAAGTCGATGCCACCAAACCGTTGAGGGGTTCCGTCCTGCAGAGACGATCCTGGCCAGTCCACCAGAATGTCACTACCATCACCGTATCATCATCGTATTGTATTGGTACCAGATTTATAAGATTAACTTCCAGTTTTTTTTTATTCGACTGGATGGCTAACGCGCAAGTGAGTCTCCTGATGGTAAGAGATCACCACCCCCAACCTAGAAGCCTAAGATGGGATACCTCAAGTGCCAGTAATTTCACCGGCTGTCTTACTCTCCACGCCGAAACACAACAGTGCAAGCACTACTGCTTCACGGCAGGATTAGATTTATACGCAAGTATGCCAATGGGATACCTCAAGTGCCAGTAATTTCACCGGCTGTCTTACTCTCCACGCCGAAACACAATAGTGCAAGCACTACTGCTTCACGGCAGGATTAGATTTATACGTAAGTATGCCAAATTTCAAGTCAATGCGACC